>NC_057709.1:1320985-1393485 GCF_014466175.1 Vespula pensylvanica | reverse complement strand
AAATTAAATTACTCGTTGTTCTTTTCGTTAAATTTACGCTTACAAAGAAAAAAAGATCTCTCGGTCGCCATATTATTTTCATTTGAAAGGTTAAAAGGAACAAGGAAATGATCGTAAATTTTTCAAGCATGATCGAATCTCCCGGAAATGAACTTTCGATTAAATCGTAATATATATATATATATATATATATATATATATATATATAAAATAAATGAAAAAAAAAATATAAGAAAAGAAAAAAAAAAACCTTAATGATCGCGCGTAGGCGAACGCACACGTTCTCGAGCATCCATCATAGGATTATATTATGGATTATTATTATTATTATTTTCCCATTAATGTACACATCGAAATTGATGATCGGTCGTTGAACGTATTTTCCTGTATTATTCTCAACGAAAACTTTCGAACATAGTTAACGAATATGTATTCTCCATGTTGAAAGTAAACCTAAACGCATAGTTAATCCTTCATACACATATTTACTTACACATATGTACATCGTGTATATAGGGTGACTCGTTTCGTATCCAACATAATGAGCTAAATAATTCGGATTCTATTGGTTATGTAAAAAAAAGTGTTTCGAACAATAGTTTTAACGTAATGGAATGGGATAATGCAACGTCCATTACGTAGTTATTTCGTAGATGGCGCCATTGTCGTGACATCGACATTGTAACGTGGCTTTCTTTTTTCTTTTTCTTTTTTTTTTTATTTAATGAAAATTGATATACTTACGTCGAACGAAAATTTGTAAATAATATCGTAACGATATCAAACGAGTACTCACATTGTTTAGTTTAATTTATTAGTTTGTTTAATTTAATTCAATGGTAAGTTTAGTAATAAATTTAATTTATAATTTTAAACGATATCTCGTAAAAATGATGGCGCCTTTTAATACGCTTCACAAATGTACGGACCAAAATAAATGTAAAATAATAAATAAATTAATATAATAAATAAATAAATTAAAAAATAAAAAATGAACGAAGAATGAAAGATTTTTACGATTTGTTTCGACGAAAAAAGAAAAAGCGAGAAAAAGGAGAAATGTTTTTCGCAAATAATTGCATATAAAAAAATATCATTAGGATCAATAACAAGATCATTTTGAAAATCTATGTAACGTCGTTATTCGACTTTTAATTAATACGATTATTAACATTGTGGATGAAATCGTTCGATCTATTCTTTCTTTCTTTTTAATTTAAATACAAGAAAAGAATCTCTTTAACAAAATAATTGTATAAAAAAGAAAAAATAATTAATATGATAAATTTCTCGGGATAATGTAATAAAAAAAAAAAAAATTCATGAACACACACACAAATACGAGCATACACATACATACACAGAAATATATTTTTCCATGATATTATATAATTTATATATGATAAAACTATATATATATATTTATAATAATATTTAATACGTATATATATAATAATATTAAATAATAATAAACAATATAATAAACAATATAACATTTATATATTGATATTTAATTCGATCAATATCATGTAAAAATTAAACAAAAAAGAAATAAATATAAAAAACTGAAAAAGAAAAAAGGAAAAAATAAAAAATTAAATACATACATATAAACACGCAAACACATCTCTCTCTCTCTCTCTCTCTCTCTTTTCTTCCTTTCTCTGTTTTACATAACTACTAACTTCTATTAGAATCCTTATCAATAATAATTATCAAACCAATGAAATATATAAATCTCATAAAATTTCTTTCTAAATGAAATCGTTGGATACGTACATACCCACACATACACACATATGTATATATAAAGTTCGTTTTTAAATACGGTGAGAGTGGTCTCGTACTAAAAAAGTAAAATCGAGAAAGACTTTCGACGTTCAAGAAATCGTCAATTCACTTTTGCAATCATCGAGCGTACGATCGGCAGCCTGGTACATATACACGTATACATATATATATATATATATATATATATATATACTACAGTCCCCAGCTGATCCATACTCGATACCAACAACGAGACCGTAGAGAGACTATGGCAATTTTCTACTCTCGACATTCGTGCCGGTTGTCACTTATGTATGTACAGTCCGTAACAATAAGATCCTGTATTATATCTATATGTGTACGTATATATATTACTTGAAATTATATTGCTTTATAGTATATAGAGATATACGTCTAAAATATATGTATAAAAATATGTATATATCTGTTTTATAATTTCTATTCTATATTTTATAATATATATATATTATGTTATTGTATATATATATATATGTATTACATTATTATATATATATAAAATAATGTAATATATACGTATATAATAATGTTAAAAAAGAAAGACAAAGATAACGTTATATATATATATATAGATATAGATATTAATCCTTTATCCATCTATTACAATTTCTAACATAATAGAACGAGAAAATAAAAACACTAATAGCTGGTAATATAACAATCTAAACAAATAAACAAAAAAAAAAGAACAAGAAGAACAACAACAATCAGAAACAGAAAAAGAAACATCGAAAAGAGGAAGAAGAAAAGAAATAGAAAAATAATAATAAAAGAAAAGAAAAAGAAAAGATAAAGAAAGAAAAAAAGAGTTACTTTCAATCCTGTAGCATTGAGCTCACCAGTCTCCTCGTTTGATCTCACGTGGACCACCACGTGAACGTAGGTGGCTTTGGAACGGCCATTCTAAAAGTAGCAATCTCTATCTCTCTCTTTCTCTCTCTCTTTTCCTCTCTCTCTCAAACACTATCTTTGTCTCGACCATTCTAAAAGTAGTCCTATCTCTCTTTCTCTCTCTTTGTCTTTCTTTCTCACACTGTCTATCTATCTGTTTTATTCTATCTCTCTCTTTCTCTTTCTACTTCATACTCTATCTCTCTCTTTTGACTTCATACTCCGTTTATCTTTATCTATCTCTTTCTTTCTATCTCATACTCTGTCTATCTCTTTGTCTCTCTCTCTCTCTCTCTCTCTCTCTCTCTCTCTCTCTTTCTCTCTCTTTCTCTTTCCATTCGAAACGATTAGGGAATTATCCCGTGCACGTGTGTAACGTCACCTATATTACCGATTGAAAGTTAACCCTTCAGCGTTGCAGCAGCCTAGCAATGTACCGTCAAGATCGTTATCTATCGAGTCACGCCATTAGAAACGAATAAATCGAGAATTCCTACTTTTTAAACTCGTAGGTAATATCGATATCGGTTTCGTTGCAATTAAATGTTAACACTAATGTTATTTATTGTTATTTACGATCATGATTCGCATTTCCGCATTATCATTATTGCTTTCTTTTGTTTTTTTTTTCTTTTTCCTTTTCCATTTCTTTTTCATTTTCGTTTTCGTTTTCATTCATCAATCTTCATTTTTGTGGATTATTAAAGTAGAAAATTAATTTCGTTTATGGTTATCCATAGAAAATGTTAACACCGTTATTGTACTTATTATTATCTTTTTTTTTTTCTTTTTACTATTTTTATGGTTTCCGTTTCTATGGATTTCTTTTTGTTTTTATGGATAATTAAGGGAAATAAGTGATATTTAAGGTTAGCCATGATAATATTGACGATGTTACTGGATCAATTATTATTATTTCAATTTTTATGCTTTTCACTTTTATAATTAACATTTTTATGATGTTTTATGTTTATTGACAATTAAAGAAAATAAATGTCACTTATGGTCAGCCATAAAAATATTGATGTTGTTATATTATTATTATGTTTTTTTTCTTTTATTTTATGAGTTTTATTTTTATGCTTTATTTTTATAGCGAATTAATGGAAAATGTACGTAATTTATGGTTAACCATAAAAATATTGATATTTTTATAATACATATTACTATCTTTTTTATTCTTATGGTTTTCATTTTCGTGGATAATTAAGGAAAATAAATGTTATTTATGATTAACCATAAAAATATTAATATTTTTATAGTACATATTATTATTTCTTTCTTTTTTCTTATGGCTTTTGTCTTTATGGTTAATTTGTGTGGATAATAGAAAAAAATACATAAGAAATGTTATTTATGGTTAGCCATGAAAATATTAACGTTTCTATATTATTAACATTATTATTATTATTATTATTATTATTATTATTATTATTATTATTATTATTATTATTATTATTATTAACGTATTTATATATGATCTTAATTTTTATGGTTAATTTATAAAAGAAAACGAAAAAAAATAATATTTATGGTTAACCATGAGTATGTTAAAATTTTTATTTCACTATTTCTGATTTTTTTTTTTCGTTTTTCTTTCTTTCGATTGCTTTTAGTTTTTTTTATATTTTAACAATAACAGTAACAACAACAACAACAACGATAAAAATAATAATAATGGTAATCATAATGATAATTATAACTATAATTATAATAATAATAATCATCATCATCATAATCATCGTAATCGTAATCATAATCGTAATCATATTAATAAAAATAATAAAAAATTCTATGAAAGAAGTTTAACTTAATATAAAAAGTTATAATTAATATGTACAATTTCGAACTCTTCGATCTACTTACCTAAATAAATGACAATTAGTAAAAGTGTATTATTAGCGTTTTAAAAGCGCGCGAACTACTTTCGAATTTGAATTTGTAATCGCACGGTTACGAATAATTCATCGATCGAGTCTCTTTCTCTCTCTCTCTCTCTCTCTCTCTCTCTCTCTCTCTCTCTCTCTTTCACTTTCTCTGTCTCTTTTAATTTCTGTTTCTTTCTGTCTCTCTCTATGTTTTTCTGTTTCTTTTTCGTGATACATATTAATTTTTTTTTATTTTTCAATAATGAGGAATTACGTCGTCTTATATTTATAAAATTGTCATTTAGACATAACGACAATTTTATATATATATATATATATATATATGTATATGTATATAAATATATAAAGAAAGAAAAAAAGAAACAATAAAAACCTGAGAAAAACAAAATTAAAAACGTAAGATAAAGGAAAAGGAAAAAGATCGAAAATTATGAAAAATCTTCTATTATGAATAAAAGAATTTACATGCAAAAAGAAACTTATACAAAAACCTAATCAAAGATACAAATATACACACAAATATAAAGACAACGTAATTATCACATACACGTACACATATGCATGCACATACACATGTTATGCACATTCATATACATATATATCATATATATATATATATATATATATATATATATATATACATATACATACATATACAATATACATATATATACAAACGTTTAAAGAAGAATAATCTTAAGATAGAACCGAGAAGTACATTCTGAACGATGAAATCTGAAAATAGCGTGCGAACAAGATAGATAGATATATAGATAGATAGATAGTAAGAGACAGAGAGAAATAAAAAGAAAGAATCAGAGAGACTGACAGAGACAGAGAACTAAAGAACCAGAGAGAAAGAGAGAGAGAGAGAAAGAGAGAGAGAGACGAATAACTCGTTTCGTTGCAAACGTGCTTTTGCTACGTTTGCCTTCGTGTTGTGTTGATACGGTGAAAGCTGATATTTTGTAACACTCCTGCCATTCCGTTCAGTTCCATTCCATTCCATTCCATTCCATTCCATTCCATTCCATTCCATTCCATTCGATTCCATTCGATTCCATTCCACTTGATTCCATTCGACTCGATTTGATACGATAGGATAGGATACGACGGTATCGCACGTTCCAACTGGCTATCCTAGCTCGTAGTTCGTATTTACTTATTTACCTTTACCCGTTTCTTCTCGTCGCATTTACAATCGAATAAGAAAAAGAGAAGTCAGTCCGGTGTAGAGACGAATGCTTGCATGCCGGCAAAACACAATGCCAGGCGCACCCAGATTACATTTTTTTTCTCTTCTCTTTTATTTTCCTTTTTCTTTCTTTTTCTTTTTCTTTTTCTTTTTCTTTTCTTTTTTTTTTTTCTTTTTCTATTTAAAACGTATTCGTTCCTTCTCTGTTTCTGCTTTCCCTGTATATATGTGTCTATAGAGGGCAGCCATTTTGGAAAAATCGAAAATCGCCATTATTGTGCGCGTTTTTTATAGTTATGATAGGTTATGAACATTTTTGTTTGAGAAAGAAAATTGTTGTCGGGAAAAATAAAAGCGAAGAGAAATAGGATACGTTAAATAATTTTTTCGTTTCTTTTTTTTTTTAAACGTGTCTATTTCTTCTTTCTATCTCTATCTTTCTCTCTCTTTATATATATATATAAATATATATATATATATATATATATATATATATATGTCTCGAAGTACCATTTTCTATTCTTCGAAAAATCCAATCTCCATTATTGTATGCATTTTTTATAATTATGATAGGTTATGGAAATTTTTTTCTGAGAAGAAAGGAAAAATAAAGAAGAGAAGAAGTTTTATTGGGAGAAACAAAAAAGAAGAGAAAAAAATGTGTTAAAAAGTCTTTTTCTCTTTTTTCTATTTAAACTTGTTCATTCCTTCTTTTTATCTCTATCTTTCTTTATATACATATACAGACAAACACACACACACACACATACATATATGTCTATGTATATATGTATATATATATATATATATATATATATATATATATATATATATATGTACATATGTATGTATGTATGCATCTGTCTATTTCAAGACGCCATTTTCGATTCTTAGAAAAATCGAATAACCTTCATTTTAAACGTTATTTCTGATTATGATAGGTTATAAAAATATTTTATGAAGAAAAGAAAAGAAAAAAAAGAAGACATTTATAAGAAAAAAATATGAAAAAAGAAGAAAAAAATTTATTCTCAAATTTTTCGTTTCTTCTTTTTAAAAACGTGTTTATTTTTATTATACTCACACACACACACACGCACACGTATATAAAACATAAAATATATATATATAAAATATTTTTTATTAATAAAAAAGAATGTATAATAAAATTATATTATATCACTTTTTAATGAAGAAAATCTCTATTAAAACCGTTTGATTGCAATTTCGAAAAAATTTCTTTAACAAACTGAATGTGTGTTGAACTTTATTCTTTACGAAAAAAAAAGAAAAGAAAGATATAAAGAAAAACAGATCATAATTAAAAGAATTATCGAAAAAAGATAAAAATTCTATTTTTTTTTTTTTTCGATAGAAAAAGAGTTAAATGAATATGACCGAATAAAAAATGGCTGCCAATTTCTAATGAAAAATTAAATATTTAATGAAGAAACTTTATTCAAAGGAGAGAGATTCGAATATTCTCGTGTCATCATCATCTTCATCTTCATCATCTTTGTTATTGTCGTCATCGTCGTTGTATCTTCTTACAACGCAATCGTTTTAAAATCCGTTTCCGTGTCAAGTGCACGCGCAAGGAGAATATTTTCGCATAGTACGTGATTCGCGACCATAATTTTGTTGATACGACGAAACGATAAGTTCTACTTGAGAGTGTTGAATATTTAAAAAAAAAAGAGATGAAAAGAAAAGAAAAGAAAAGAAAGAGTATCTTTTTTCTTTTGTTTCTCTTTTTTATCTTTTTTTCATTCACAATGATCTGACGGGTAGATAAAAGTTTTATAATCATGTGTTAATTATGATAATTAATAAAACTGAATAATTTTATATACCTATATATATATATATATATATACATATATATTTTTTCTTTCTTCATTCACCATGATCAGTAAAATAGATATAATTGAATAATTCTTATTAAATAATTATATATAAATATATATATATATATAAAATAATGTAATATATATGAATAAAAAATGTATATGTGTATAAATTATTATTAATAATTATATAAGATAAATAATTTTATTAAATAATAATATAAATTATTATTAAATTATTATAATTATCAATATATGTCAATAAAATGAGAAAAAAATATATATATATAAACCTACATACGTATATATATGTATAATGTACATATACATATATATCTACTTTTATATTTATAGCCATATCTCTGAGTAAGATAGAAAAAGATAAAGAAAAATATTATGGTAATTAATAAATTAATTGTTTAAATATTGTAATATATTAATTATTAAACATAAAAAGAAGACACACATACATAAATTATTCGTCATTGGAGAACACCGTTATGCAACCATAACCTTAATCTCTTTAGAACTTCTTTCATGAGTCCCCATATATACACTATATACACAATATACTAACTTTACTTTCCAAGTAGTTCAAGTACTTACTCGATTTCTTTTTTTCTCTTTCGTTAAATATACCACGTTAATATAGTCATTTATTCTCTCAATGTCACTGCAGATATTACGTCGAGGTTAATTTACAAAGTGTTATTAATTAATTTCTCACAGATATGTATATATGTATATATACATATAAAAAGAGAAAGAGAGAGAGAGAGAGAGAGAGAGAGAGAGAGAGAGAGAGAGGGAGAGAGATACAATCTAACGCAATTAAATCTTAGATATACCGTTCTATCGTTATTCAAATGTTTTATAATGCCAGACAAATAAGCAAGAGTTCTATGATTGGTCAAAATTAGTAAGTTGATTTCATAAAATGAATTACTCGTTTTAGGTTAACTTTTTCTCACAAATCATAGAACATCAAATTCACTTTTTTTTGTAAAATTGTACGACCAATCTACCTAACCTAAAATATTTCGGAATAAAGTAACTAATTTTTGAAACGTTTTAAAAACTTTTTGACCGTCTATGAATTTTTGATCCGTATAAAAACAATTTGGTCTCCTTTCTTTTCTTCTTTTTTGTCAATTCTTTTTAAATCAAATCGTTCGAAATATTTTTTTTCCCTTTTTACTTTAATATTGTGATAGATGTGAAGGAACATAAAGATTTCTTATCGCGATATCATTATGTTTGTTATTTCGGATATATGTTGATGAAAAACGCGAGTGACCTTGACACGTAGCAACCAGACTGCGATCTCTTTGAGGTGGCGACCATTTGTACGCGAGCAGCGTACGAAACAACTGGGAACAACACTCTACCCCTTCTAATGCCGACGATCATCCAACAATCGCTTGATCGCATGTAAGATCGTTTCGTTTTCTTAAAAAAAAAAAAAGTACAGGAAAGGAACAAACTTCAAAAGGATAAAAATCTATAAAAAATTATTTGAAACAAAAAAAGATATATATGTATATAATTATTTCGTAATAATTGTTATTTAATTTTATTAATCATAATTATTACAAAATCATTTAATTTTTACATTAGAAATGATTATGGAGAATGAAAAAAAAATATATATATAATTGTTTTTTTTTAATTAATATATATTACATAACTTTATATTTCATTTCGATATTCATTTAATTATAATAATAATTTAATTTTATTAATTATTTTAATTATTACATGTATGTAATTATGACATAATTACTCTGTGTGTGTATACTTATACACACACACACACAGACACATACATATATATGCTTTAAACATATATATATATATATATATTTATGAAAAGGTATATAATTTATTAGATTCACACTAGTGTTTCGATTAATTAATTCTTAGTTAACGGTATCTATGTATATACATATATATGTGTGTGTATATATATATATGCTATATATATATATATATATATATATAGCACGTATATGTATATATACTATATATATACGGGTCAAGGTTGAGAACCTCTATCGTTCGTGTTGGTGACGCGCTGTGATCCATTTAAATGAGCCAATATGGCGGCTATACTAACTTTTGTCGTATAAGTTCCGAAATACGTATAACTTTGTGATAAATAATAATTCTAAAAATAATAATTAATTACATATTAATATATCGCATATTAAATATCTATAAATAAATTATAAGAAAATAATATATTAATAAACAAGTAAATCTATTGAAAAATAAAAGAAAAGAAAAAATAAAAAGAAAAGAAATTGTTTGAAAATATAAATCATAAATGAATAAATATATTTATAAAAAAATTACATTTAACATTAGCAATTATTAAAAAATAAATTAAGACCGTATGATCGGAAATTATTCTTTCTTATTTATTTTTAATTGGTTCTGTTCAACGTGTGAAATTCAAATAATTAATCGATAAAAGAGAAGAAAATTTTATAGAAAAAAAAGAAAGAAGATATAAATAAAAAATAAATCTAATTGGGTATCCAATTATATAATAATTACTTCTTATTTGCCAATGAAATCACACGATATATATATTTAGTGTACAATTAAAAAATTCTAATCTATAATCATGTATATACATATATATACATTTATTATTCATTATATTACAAATGGAGTCATAAAAAATATACCGTGTGTTCAAATTAACAAATTCATAACTCACAGTTATATACATTATTCGCTTTCAATGAAATCCGTTAAGATGGTTGAATTGAATAAAAAAGATTTCCAAAAAAAAAAAAGAAAAAGAAAAACGAAAGAAAAAATTCTGAAACAAAAATTATAATTTAAGAAAAAAAAGAAGACATTTATATTATAAATAACATATTATTTGTATTAAAATATAATATAATATATATATAGAATATAATATTTATATAATATTTATATTTTAAATAATATAAATGTCGATATATGGTCGTGTAGTATGATATCCCCATAAAGCCACATACATACACACACGTAATGTATAGATATGTATCTATACATACGTAAACACGTAACAAACGCACATATATAGAGACAGAGTAAAACAGAAATAGAAAGAGATAAAGAGAGAGAGGGAGAGAGAGAGAGAGAGAGAGACAGAGATAGAGTGCCTCATTCATGTCACTTTCCGACCCGAGTCACGGTCGAAGTGAAATTTCGAAGTTCGTATTGAACATTTCGAAATTTTCATAAGGACCTACTTTTTCAGTGGAATCATTGTTCTAGTTTGTTATTGGGTCAAGGTCGAAGTAAACTTAAACCTAAACAATAAGTGAACCGCACAACAAACCACGACACGGTTATTCCGTTAACCGCAAAGTTGATTCCTTGAACCGATATTCACGTTGAATGGACTATCAAAGAGAGAAAGATATATATATATATATATATATATATATATATTATATAGTATAGTACGAGAGAGAGAGAGAGAGAGAGAGAGAGAGAGAGAGAGAGAGAGAGAGAGAGAAGAGAGAGTTTCTGAAAGAATTAAAAAAAGATAACGATAGAATCGTTAAAGGTTATTTGATTTATATTTACTATGAGACTTATCGTATCATAATATAACCATAAATAATTATTTTTTATTTTTGAAATATAATGTGTGATTTGAGTATACTGTAATGGCGGATAGGAGGGGAGGGAGACGTAGTAGATCGGGGTTTGATATTAATCATATGGGAATTAATGTCATGGAGTCTCTTATTTATGAGTTTCTTTTCTTTTTATTATTATTATTATTATTATTATTATTATTATTATTATTATTATTATTTTGTTTCTTCTTTTTCTTTTTCTCCTTTCGATGTTTGTTTTGGAACATATAAGAAAAAAAGAATTTCTTTTCTTTTCTGTTTTTCTTTTTTTAATTGTGTTAATATTTATTATTACTATTATTATTATTATTATTATTATTATTATTATTATTATTATTATTATGAGTTTATTAAGAAATATGGCGTCTAACTCGTATAAAAATTCAAGTGGCTCTTATCAATTGCGAGTTTCGTTTTTATTTTTTTTTTAGTTCTTTTCTTTTGAAAATTATCAGTCAATTCGTTAATAATTTTTTATTCGTTAATAATAATGTTAACGTTAACGTTTATTACTAATATCAGATATATGTTTATTATCAAAATAGTTTCTCTTGTTCGTATTTTTATAATAATAATAATAATAAAATTTATTATTAATAATCTGATAAAATCGACGAAATGTTTTTATATATAACGAAAAAGAAGACTACTTATCTTTACTTTTAAGTTATTTTATATTAATATATGATCGATAAAGTGCGAAGCCATTTAGATAACTTTATATTAATAATTAATTCTGAAATCATTGTTTAATACAATCATTGATTAATATAAATGAAATGAAATGATATTAATTCAATATTAATTTAGTTAAAAATAAAAATTCGTAAATATTCATTTTAAATTACAACGTAGGATCGTATCCAACGTAATAATTACGACGTAATTAACGTCCGTAATATTTATTTGTCCAATTAATAGAAATTAGTACCTATGAAAAATTACGTAATCGATAGAAGATAATGTATGTATAATTAAACTTTTAACATCGTTAGAACGTCAATTTCTATGATGTTTCGATCTGATCGGTGTACACACTCGATGTACACGTGACTCTATTTTGTGTTAGAAAGTTGGCTAACCTTTTCTCGACCAGCCGATAATCGTCTTCGCACAAGGATTGCGCAAATAAACTTCAAAGATTAATCGTCGACTATTTGATTTCATCTTCATCTTCATTTTCTTGTCGCATAGTTCGTAGATCATACTAACTATAGGGTTGCTGTTACATCTAATAATTGTTGCATAGATTATGCAACATGCAAAAGTCATTTAAGTAAGGACGTGCACTATAATTATGTTATATATTTATAATAATGATACATATGTGTATGTGTATATGTGCGTATCTTATTTATTTTTTATATTATCCTTTTTATCTTTTTCCATTTCTCTTTTTTTTTTTTTTTTGAAATTGAAGGAATGTTTTCAAAAAATCAAAAAATCGCGTATTAAATTCAAAAAAGAAGATTATGGTAAAAGTGAAAGATAATCGATTAGGAATTAATTTTGATAAAAGAAAAATAATTGCTCGAGGATAATAATTTTGCAAGTCGTAACAGCGACTTTATTCTTTCTCTATTTGTCTGTATTAACAGCGGCTTTATTCTCTCTCTCTTTTTCTATTTGCAAGTCGTAACAGCAACTTTATTCTTTTTCTCTGTTTCTCTCCATTTACAAGTTTTAACAGAGCCTTTATTTTTTTCTTTATTTACGTGTTTTAATAGTATTTTTATTATTTACATTAGCCTGCATTGATTAGTCAAAAGTAATTACACAATATTTTTGCAAGTCATAACATCGCCTTTATTTTTTCTCTATTTAAATGTTCTTTATTTCTTTATACGCTATTTTTGATTAACATAAATAATTATTATTAAATGATAATAAATTTTGTGAAAGTCGTAACAACACCTTTATTCTCTTTCTTTTTTCGTTTACGTGTTCTAACAATAGTTTTCACAATTTTTTCTTCATTTGTTAATATCGATTAATAAAATATAATTATTGAAAAATAGTATTATCTTCGAGTCGTAACACAGCCTTTATTCTTTCTCTCTCTCTCTTTCTTTCTATTTGCATGTCGTAACAGCACCTTTATTCTCTCTTTCTCTCTCTCTCTCTCTCTTTTTCCTTCATATTATTCCATTCTCGCGTGGGAATCACGTCTTGTCTTTCATTATGGAAAATTCTTATCTCATAAAGCTCGTTATACCAATAAATTCGCATAATTTATTTTAAAGCGGACCGACTATTCGCCCGGCATAAATGCTGCAACCTATAACTCCGACATTTTCCTTCTTTATTTCTACTTTATTTTATTTATTTATCTATCATTCTTTTTCTTCTTTCTTTTTTTTTCCTTCTTCTTCTTCTCGCATCGACGAACAGTTTACCATCGATTAGCGAAACAGAGAGAAAAAGAGAGAGAGAGAGAGAAAGAGAGAGGACGTTTTTAAATACCAATAATCCTCGAACGGAAAAAACATTCGGCCATGAACCTTATTAGTCAATGACTAGCCTAAACGTTTCGATTTGATTTTTTTTCCATTCTTTTCTTTCTCTCTTTTTTTTTTGTTTTTCTGTTCTTTTTTTCTCTCTTTTTTCTTTTTTTTATACGAACACATAATTATTTGTCAACGACTTCTTCTTTCGTTTTTTATTACGATAGGAATGATATGAATGATGTGTAAAAGAAATGCGATATTATTATTAATATTTTCATCATTATAATAATAATAATTATTATTGTTATTATTATTATTATTATTATTATCATTATTATTATTATTATTGATATTATTATTATTATCGTTATCGTTTTTGAAAAAAAAAACGATTTATTCTCGTTTTATGTTATTTCATTTTTTTAATTTTCTTCTTTCTTCTTTTCTTTTACTTTTTTTTTTTTTTTTTTTTTTTTTGATGAAAATATTGAAATCGTTCTTTTCATTTTTTACGTACACCAGTAAATTTTCGTTTTCACGGGTATCCACGATAATTTAATTATTCGTCTGTCTTCGTGAAAAAGAGAGAATAAGAAAAAATCGGAGGAAAGAAAGAAAGAGAGAGAGAGAGAGAGAGAGAGAGAGAAAGAGAGTAAGAAAGAAAAAAAGAAAAAAAGGAAAAAGAATTGTTAAAAATTCATTCTACGAAACGAATGAGTTCTACGAATCTGATTGTATCTCAGAATTTCTGTTGAAAACGTTTTTGAAAGACGAGTAAACGACGTGACTATACGAAATAAATTAAGATTATACTGTCGAAAAGAAAAAAAAAAAAAATCTTTTTTTTTTTTTTATACATTTATATTGGTATTCTTTTGACACTCGATCATTATTTTTAAATAAATCTTCACTTTTTTCTTTTTTTTATTTCCTTTTCTTTTCTTTTGTTCATTTCCGTCCTTTTTTTTCTTAATTCTTAATTCTTTTGTCTTTTCTTTTTTTGTTTTTCTTTTAGTGCTCTATGTTGAACAGATCGGATACAATTTTATTTCAGTTTGATTTGAAAAACCTATTACATATCTAATCGATAAATCGATAATTTTCATAATCGATACGATCATTCGAATATTCGTCATAATTCAATTTTGTAATTTTATGATACGTAAGAAAACGATTAGTTAACCTAGTTAAGTTAAAAAAATTAGTTAACGAGTCTGGATAGTGAGCAATTAATTATTCAAATCATGTGATAATTATTGGTTCACATCTAGTGACTTTTTCACTGGCTCTATACACTAAAATATAAAAGAATAGAAATTATTTTCAAAAAATCAGAAATGGTCTATTTTATTACTTTCTTTTTGTTTCTTTTTTAATTGGAATTATATTTTTCAATGAAAAAAGAAAAATTTATTATTACTTATTATTATTATTGTTATCATTATTATTATTATTATTATTATTATTATTATTATTATTATTATTATTATTATTATTATTATTATTATTTTATAATATTAACAAGAAATTATTAAAATATTTACAAAAGTAATTTCTAAAAAGAAGTGAAAATAAAAAGTATGCGAAATAATAATTGAGAAAACTAACAACAACAACAACAACAACAACAACAACAACAACAACAACAACAACAACAATAATAATAATAATAATAATAATAATAATAATAATAATAATGTCAGATGTATTTAAAAATTTATTTTAGACACTTAACAGAATAAAAAAAATATATATTTATATATATATACATACATATAATATATCAACTAATTAAATTATATATTAATATATAATTTAATTATAATTTAATTATAATTACCTTATGAATGTATGTATGAGTACGTGTATGTGTGTATGTACTTATATATGATGAATGTATGTATTTATGTATATATATATATATGTATACTCGACATATGTAATGTTTTAAATGGCGGACAACGTGAAGTATAATATCATCATGGCCGAAACGATTTCCGTACTCCTTGACAGAATGTGCTTGGTTAAAGGTTCGACAACAAGAATCTGAAAATTGCATCGTCAAGGAGACTAACTTATCACGGTAACTGTCATAAACATCATAATATACTTATATACTATATGTACATACATACATACATATATTAGAGAAGAATTTCATTATGATTTTTTTATTTAACATTTTAATGTTTCTTTTGGCGTCGCCATTTTTTTCTTGTTTGTACTAGTCAATTCGGTTTTTAATAAGTTTTAATAAAATATATATACACAAACATATGTATGTATATATAAGTATATATTTAAATGTATATAATAATATATAATTATTATTTCTTATCGTTATATTTGTTCTCTCTCACTCTCTCATTCTGTCTTTATGTATATATGAATGTGTGTTTATGTGTAATATATTAAATATATTAATATACAAAAGTTGATTGTAATATATATATATATATATATATATATATATATATACACATATAAAGAATTCATTCTACATATACACACACACACATACACATATACACACATATATATATATATCAATAATTATATTTAATAATGATAATAATAATATATAAACATATATATATACATATATATATGTATGTATGTATATAGAAAGAAAGAAATAATTATATATGGTCTCGAAATAAAAATAAATGCAGTAGTTTTTCATTTAAATTTCATAGTTAGCTACTCGCGACACGTGCGTGACATCGAATCTTGTTTTGACGAATAAAATGACTAATGGAAAAGAAAAGAGAAACAGTATGATAGAGAGAGAGAGAGAGAGGGAGAGAGTGATAATTGAGAGTGGGGATAGGATGGAGGTATACATGCTTGAAATTCAGGTTTTAAAAGACGAGACGGTCGAAGTGACGTGACAAAACGTTTCTTCGAGACAAAAATTTATAAAACTTGCTACCAGCGAAATATACACACACATATATATATATGTATGTATATATGTATGTATACATATACATATATATATATATTTCTATTATATTGTATAATAATTTTACTATATATATATATAGGTATTATTTATATAACATATAATTAATTTATTAATTCATCTATATTTATATATAACTATATATATACAGAAGTTAATTAATATTTTAATTACTAATTATAATTAACTTTTTTCAAATAAGGATAAATATGTACCTGAATGTATGCATGCATATTATATATATATATATATATAATATGAAATTATTAATGGATATACTATCTTTATAATTTCTAATTATATTATAATAATTATTATATACCATTGATATAAATTTTGATATATATATATTAATCATAATAATAATTATAATATAATATAATTATATATAATCTAAATGTATATATTTATAATACTTTAAATTAATTAATAATATTGTATAATAAAAACATGAAAATATATATGTCTGTTGTTAATTGCATTAAATTATTAACGCACACACGTACATATATTTTTCAATGAATCATAATTAATATTATTTATCTGATAATGACAAAAAAATTTATCTCAATAACCATAACAATATTATTATCATCAATATTATTACTATAGACGTATTTTCGATTACTTACGATATTAATAAAAAAAAAAGAAAAAAAGATAGAAAGAAAAGGAAAGAAAAGAAGAAAGTAAAATGTATCCTGATCTTGTCCTTGACAGTACACCTTTTCTTTTTACTTTTTTTTTTCTTTCTTTCTTTTTCTTCCCTTTTAAATTTACAATCCAATTAAAAATATAAGCGTTTAAAGGAAA
This sequence comes from Vespula pensylvanica, assembly GCF_014466175.1. Lineage (NCBI taxonomy): Eukaryota > Metazoa > Arthropoda > Insecta > Hymenoptera > Vespidae > Vespula > Vespula pensylvanica. The sequence continues at coordinate 1,375,982 of NC_057709.1, read as the reverse complement.
GAACTTTTATCGGAATCATCGGAAATGGATACGATTTATTCTTTATTTGAGAGAAAAGGAGAAAAAAAGAGAGAGAAAAGAGGAAAATAAAAAGGAAAGAGAAAAAATAAAGAAAGAAAAAATATAAAATAGAAGAAGCTTGTGACCAGACGATCGTAAAACGCTACCAACAAAATAATTATCATATTTCGTTAAAATATGTATGACTAAACACTTTGGTTATACTCTCTCCTCTCTTTCTCTTTATGTATCTGTCTATTTATCTATCTGTTTATATATCTTTCTCTCTCTTTCTCTTTATATCTATCTATCTATCTGTCTATTTGTCTATCTCTCTCCCTCTCTCTTTCTCTCTCTCTCTCTCTCTCTCTCTCTCTCTCTCTCTCTCTCTCTCTCTCTCTCTCTCTCTCTCTCTCTCTCTCTCTCATTTTCTAGGTAACCGGTTTCAATGGTATATATGTACTTGCAAATTTTCCTGAAGGTATAATCACTAAATTCATTGAGAATTCTTTCTTTCTGTCTCTTTCTTTCTTATTTAAAAATATACACTATCACACACATACGCATATGTATATATAATAGCAATATCATACGCAATAACACACATAATATACATACGCAAGTGTACACGGGAGTGTACTCACACGTGTACGTTCTGATATCATTCGTCGATAACTACACCTATTGTTTATTCGTTGAATTTTGTAATTGTAATTTTGATTTTAATTTTAATTTTGATTTAGGTGTTGATTTTGATTTTGATATTGATTTTACTTTTTCATTATGATTTTATGACTTCGGCTTTCGTTTTGATTTTAATTTTGATTTTGATTTTGATTTTGATATTATTTTTTATTAATTATTGTAAATACATTATAATTTTGGGGGTAATTATTTGTGTCATTGTTTCTTATTTATTTTATATATAATGTTTTTTCAATTACATGTACATATATATGTATGTGTGTGCGTGTGTGTATATGTTAATATCGTTATCTTTGTTATTAATATATATATATATATTATTATAAATATACATTTAAATATATAGATATATAAAATATATGTGTATACAATTAGGTATATATCTATCTATAACTCTGTATTCTTTTTTTTTTAAATGATCAATTATTTAATTAATTAATTAATTAATTATTATTTGTAAATACCATACTAAATCCAACTAAATCTATATTTGATAAAATATTTTTCAAAATGACAACAAAAATTTTCTACACGTGTTATATATTATTTACATATGTTACTTGTACGAACAAACACAGCAATGCATACACACACATATACATATATACATATATACACGTATTCATGAAAAAAACATTCGTCTAGGTAATCATCGATATCCGCCATATTTTTCTGGCATATATTATCGGAGAAAGGTCGTAGTTGTTTATCCAACGTTTCTAACGATATTAAATAGATTTTAATATCTATCAAACGTTACTCATCTATCATTATTATTTATTATTAATTTTATAATTGTTTATAAACAGAATTGTCCGTCTATTTCTATCTTACATATATATATACATCGATATAAAACACTTGCAATATCGATTTTCGTGTGTTCGCCATTTTGTTTTTTCTCTTTTTTCTTTTTTCTTTCTTTTTTAATTATTCTGTTATTGATATTCGTGGAAAAGAAAGATAAAGTGTTATTATCTTCTTCACGAAAATTTTTAGAAGAAATTTTAGAAATTTATTAGAAAGATATTTAACCAACTAACTAACTAACCACAGTAGTTTCTATATTCGTACGAATCTATTTTCAATGGACGACTTTTACACTAGTTGACTACCTTGAACGATCTACTACGGATCAGTGATCGATTTACGTTAGATCCGATCGAGATTAGAGATTATCGTAATGATCACTTTCCTTTATTATCGTATTGTGTAAAATTTTATTATTTTTTCTTTTTTTAGAAACCTTTCGATCTAATTTACGTCATAGTAGTTTTATTACATCAATATTTGATGTAATACAATGTAACGTTTCATAAAATTAATAAACTTATCATCGTATACGTTATTAAAATATAATTTCAATGCGGAACGAAATATGAATTCAATTTCAAATTTTGTCGATAACAAAGATTTTTCGTTTGAAAATCATCGTGAAAAAGATTTTTCAGAAATTTTGTAATATACATGCTGTTGCAATATTAAATATCAATGTAACAATTGGTTACAAAAGACAAATGTAAAATGCAATTGTAAATAATTGAAATTCAATGTAAAGTCAATTAAAGCGACAAATTATTTTTCAGTAAGAAAAATTTTTTAATTAAAAAAAATAATAAAAAAAAAATTTGTAAACGTACCTTTTGATAAATAAGAAATATAAATAAATTTATTAAAGAATATGAAAAAAAATTTGAAAAGAAAAAAGAAGAAAAATGGATTTTTTTTTTTATAAATAAAACGCCATGATTGCTACAACATTAATTCTAATATTTACATACTTAGAACTTAAAAGCCTCGGAACGATCGTCGTCAAGGTCACTCTCGAGGATCTTTATACTTTATACATTCATAGAATACAATACCTCCATAGATACATATATGAATAATGTATCATTTCATTTCTGCATTTCCTCAAGATAACTTTCCGTAAATACATTAGAAACGAATTTGAACGACTTTTAATCGACCTTTTTTTATTTTTCTTTTTTCTCATTTCGAACATGCCATGTTTCTTTACTTTTATTATTTTTTCTTTTTTTTTAAATCATCCATCTTTTTTTTAAATCACACATTAACCCAAACATTTTTCTATTTCTACATTTTTTAAAAACAATTATCAATAAAACATATTAGAAACGAATTAGAAAAATTGTAATCAGATCTTTTATATATATATATATATATATATATATATATATATATATTTAAATCCGCCATTTTTTTATACATACATACATCAGCCATTTTTTTCGCACCTACGGGTTCGCCATCTTTTTCATTCCTACGCGACCAGCATTTTTTTTTCGTACCTACGCGTCTACTATTTTTTTTCACGTCTACGTCCGCCATTTTTTTTCATATCTACGTGTCCAAAATTTTTTTTAAACACTTACGTCTCTCATTTTTGTTTCACACGTACGCATTCGCCACTTTTTTTTTTTCATACATGGGGTGCGCCATTTTTTTCCACTCCTACGCGTTCGCCATTTTTTTTATTCCTACGCATTCGCCATTTTTTTGTTCACTCCTACGCATCCGCCATTTTTTTCTTATCTACATCCGCCATATTCTTTATATCTAAATTATCTGTCACACTTGAGGATACATATTTATTCTTAATACTCTTGTTGCGTGTGTATACATGTGTATATGTGTGTATATATATGTGTGTGTGTACATTGTCACCGACAGTTTTACTATCACTTCAAGTGAGAGTGAGAAAGAAAGAAAGAGAGTGAGTGTTTTCAAGGTTACATTTCATAGACGATTACGCTTTTATCTCCGAGTCATTTAGATTTCCGTTGTATTATTACACCATATCGTAATATTTTATCCCCCATGAAATGCGAACATAAGTAAATATAAATATGTCACGTAATCTCGCTCCAAATTCAATCGTTTGAATATTTAATTTGAGGTTATGTTCAAGATGAAAAAATAAAAAATAAAAAGAAACAAAAACAAAAAAGATGGTGACGAGCCAAGAGTTATTAGGTGGGCTAAAATTTATTAGGTGATTTGAAAAATCAATTAAAAAAAAACGAATTGACGTTACGCTTGTTACGATCAATATTTCGATTCAACCAAACACGTAATTTTACAATCCCAAAACAAAAACCGATCTAACGAGTTTCGAAACGAATGAGTATATTTTTTTAATCGTCTAATAAGTTCTGGCCCATCTGATAACTTTTGACCCGCCTTTTTCGAACCGAATATGAAACGTTAGTCTTTTCTTTTTTAATTTTTCTTAACATAGAAAAAAAAATGAAACGTATAATCATGTCTTTTTCTTTTTTTGTTTTTTTGAAATATAATTCTTAAAGAGTGAGGAGGAGAGGAATACGGATGAAAGAGTTTCTAAAATATTTTCGAAACCAGATATTAATCAGGAAGTGTATTGAATTGACCACACACATATACACATATCGAGAATAGAATCCACGTTTGATCTCGAGGACGTACTTACTTACAATCGATATTATATCATGCTGCGACGTGTTCGATGAGAAGCAAAAAAAAAGAAGAAGATAGAAAAAAATTAAAAAAAAAAGAAAAAGAGAAAAAGAGACACACGAAAGAATCTCAGATTCAACGAACGTTAGTAAGGATCTCGATCGATCGTATTCCTTCCTGTATCTTTCCTTTATTATTCAGGGCCACGTCATTGGTGTGTACATACCTGTCCTCGTTTAACATGACCATACCTTCCTTGTCAATTATCTATATTCGACAAATGAAACACGTTGATCTTCGTCAAGGATTCCCATTTTTTATTCTTTTTATTTATTTTTATTTTTTTCTTATTTTTTTATTTTTATTTTATTTCTTTTATTCTCTTTATCTTTCTTCATCAATCGGACATTTTCGATGCAACGTTGATAAAAAAAAAAAAAAAGGAAAATGAAAACGAAAGCTCTATAGAAGGATTTAAAATGTTTCTTCAAGTAGGTGATTTGAAAAATCGAAATTATTTCGGATAATTTGTTTTCTTTAATTAATATGTGGAATACATTTGATAATTTATTATTAATTATATTTTCGAATTTGTTATATATTCGTTTATAATTTATCAGTTGTGGTTAATACATTAATTATTATTATTTATTAATTTATAATTTATTATATATTGTATATTATATAATTTATGATTGTTATAAATTAATTATTATATTATTAATTTTATAATATATTCATTAATATATAATTTTGATGTACGTGTTATCTAACGAATCTAACATGATAGTTTTACGATATACAAAATAAATATATACATCTACATACATACATATATATATATATATATATATATATATATATATATATTAATGTTTTCTAATATTTATATATCTGATATTATTCATAAAATAATATAATTATCAATTATTTAATTTCTTACGATAGCTCAATATATAAATAATTAAAATAAAACATGGATTAATTTATAAATTTTTGTTTACAATTTCATAATAAATTCAATTTCATAAATAAATTACAATTAATTTCCTATATACATAAATTCAAATCTCACAAATAAAGTAATTTATAAATTTTGTTACATCATATATTTGCTATATAATAATTATATTATTATATACTATATATACATACATACATACATACATATATATATTACACAATTTTTATACTATTTACTATAATATATAATAAATTACATATATTATATACTACATTTATAATAATTAATATTATCATGTCATTCGTAACATAGATCCACACACACACGCACACATACACACACACACATTAATACAAAAGTATATAAAAAAAATCTGAAGAGTCATTCATTATACAGAATATATTAGTATAATACATTCGTATTATACTAATATAATCATACATACGACTCACATTTGTATTTATAAAAAAGAAATAAAGAAAAAAATGAAAAAAATAATAATAATAATATTAATAATGTAAAACTCTCTATCATTGTACAATATATGCCAATGATAGATAGATCGATCGATCGATCATTTCGATCGATATCATATTTCATTTTTTTTTCTTCCTATTCAATTTAATTCCTTTTTTTTTTTTCTTTTCTTTTTCTTTTCTTTAATTTTTTTAATTTTTTTTCTGTTCTTTTCTTTCCTTGTTCTTTTTTATTTCTTTAGAAAGAAAAAAATGTTATAGAGTGTTTGTATCGATGTATATATTTATATTATATGTATATATATATATATATATATATATATATATATATATATAAAATTCAAGCTATAAGATTACATATCCTTCGTTCGATATCTCGTTCGATCTATCGTTCGAGATAATGTTGTCCTTGATTTGTCATTTTATTTTTCTTATGTATAAATTTGATATCAATTATTGTATAGCGTTCGATGGAAATTTTTTTTCTTCATTGTTGATTGAATAATTAAAAAAATTTTTAATGTGTATATGTACGTATTTAAAAAGAAATTTGGAATGTGTGTTTGTATGTATGTGTCATTCTGATAAAAATAATTATTAACATTAATAGCCTTGAAAAAATCTAAATGAACTAAAGAATACATTTTTTTTGATTGTGAATGATAATTAATAAGTTTATTTAATAAATATTTTTAATTATTTATATCAATCAAATTAAATAAAAATTATTTATATATATATATAAACATAATGATAAATATTAATTAAAAAAGAAATAAAACAAATATATATATATATATACATACATAAATATAATATTAAATATCATTAAATTAAAATAAAATATATAAAATACTAGAAAATATATTTATAAATAAATAAATAAATACATATATATATAGAATAAATTAAAATAAATTTATTAATTATTATTAATAATCTACTTATTAATATTACATATTATCTATATATAACAAGCACATCTGAATATACGTTCAAACGTATAAATGAAAAAAAAAACTATTAATATTAATAATCATAAAAAGATTTAAGCATTCGCAAATCCAATTTTTCACATTAAATTAAAAATTAAAATAAACTTTTAATAATTAATTAATTATTAATTATTTTTCTCTTTCCACTTTTTCATTTTTTGCTTCTTTTTTCATTTCTTTTTTTATTTTTTATCTATTTAATTCAAGTCACTTATACTTTTAATTTTCAATACTTTCAAGTTTTCTGCTTGCATTTTCTTACGAAATGCAATTCGACGAGAGGAAACTGCTACAAAGTTACACCATGATTCTCTCTTTCTCTCTCTCTCTCTCTCTCTCTCTCTCTCTCTCTCTCTCTCTCTCTCTCTCTTGGTTTCTTCAATAATTTCTACTTCTTTTTCTTTTCTTTTTTTTTGCCATAGGAAGAACGAAAGTGAAACAACCTGTTGGCAATGGATTTCCTTTTTAATGAGAATATTTCCGTAACTTCGCTTTCATGTTTCTTTCGTTGTGTATAACACGAGCATTCACACACGTAAACACTCATATACACAAAGATAGACGCATATAAAGATACATACTCATCCACTCATACATATAACACACACATACATTTACTCACGCATTCAAAACACACATACATACATACATTTACTCATCCGTGCAAAAACGTACATACAGAATCACTCACTTACATATACAAGATATATATAAAAAGCAAACAAAGATACATATATGTATATGCACACATGTGTATGTGTATGTGTATGTGTATGTGTATGTGTATGCACATATACATTGTTTATGTAAAATCGTTTGTGTATCCTACAAAACTTTTCAATTTTTGAAAAATAATAAATATTGTAAATATCGAGATAATTATAAATAAAAAGAAAATATAATTAGAAGTAATTACGAATAAAATGAAAATAGTAATAATTAGGATAATTATCAATAAACAAAAGTAAAGAATTTAGATTCGAATGTCAGATTCGAATCGAATAAATATTCATTGAGATGAAATTAACATCACTGAGACAATTCGTTATTGTAAAAAAAGAGAAAAGGAAATAGAAAAAAAAAAATTAATTAGAAAAATTCACATCGAAAATAAATCGCACGATAATGTGCCGTAATAACGATCGTTTCAAAAGAGAAAAAGAAAGAAGAAAGAAAATCTGCGGTTTGTAAAATTTAAATTGAAGAGTTGTGATTATAAAGAAAACGCAAAAAAAAAGAAAAAAAAAATACGAAAAGAAAAAAAGAATCAAATATAAAAACACAATTCATACGTGACATAACAAAAATCATAATAAGTATATATATCGAATTCAAGTTCAAGTATATAAATCGAATTCAAACGAACAAGTAGAGATTAAGAAGAAAAAAAAAAGAAGAAGAAAAGAAAATAAAAAAAAAAAATAGAGCAAAAAAGAAAGAGAAAAAAAAATCAATCCAATAAAAAAAGAAAATATTTCTCATAAAAAATAATCCGCGTGAAATTATGTGTATGTATAAAGAAAGAAAAAAAAAAAAAAAGGAAAAAGAAAATAAAAAAACAATTTCCAGATGGATTAGTTTAGTGCAAATCGAAGAATTGAAATTGAAAATTAAAAAAAAAAAAGAGAGAAAATAAAAAATAAAATATTCGACATTTGAAAATGAGAGAACATCGTTCGTTCTAACTCGTTCCTATTTATAGAAAATTTGTCCCATTTCTTTTGAACATTCGTTGAACCCTCCCCCGACCACAAATCCTTCACCAACCCCTTACATATTTTCTATAAACATTACCCATAACGGGTGAACTCATGTTTCATCATGTCAACGAACTAATAATTATTTTACATTTCTCTGAAGTTGATCTTTCTTTTTTCTTTTTTTCTTTTTTCATGGCCGACAATATGGCCGTAGAATCGAGGTCGGACCAAATTTGTAACAAACTCATTTGTAAGATCTTCTTCGTAATATTAGTAACCTAGCACAGGTTTAAAATATAGAGTTCTTTTAAATACGGCTTTTTTTATTTTTTATTTTTTTTTATTTTTTTATTTTTTTATTTTTTTTTGATAATTATCTTTACCATCATCTCTCCGTTTTTTTTCTTTGTTTTCTTTTCTTTCTTTTTTCGTTGATTTTCGAAAGGAGATGAGAGTTTTTCATCAGTTTTTTTTTTCTTTTTTTTTTTTCTTTCAATACAATCTTCTTTTTTGTATAATTCTTTTTCTTATCTCTTTTTTTTTTTAATCTGTTTTTTCATTTTTCGAATTGATGAATTATCATGTGATCTAAATATTCGATTATTCGATATATTTTATCTGAATTTTTTTATATAACAAATAAATAAAATATTATTTGAAATTATATATACAAATATATATATATATATTATAATTTTATTTGTTAAAAATATTATATACATAATATATACTTTTTTCGTATTTGTAATTAAAAAAAAATAAAAAGAAAAAGAAAAGAGAAGGAAAAAAAAGAAGAAAGAAAAAGAAAATAATTCAAGGTCATGAAATTATTGTAAGAAAAAAAATATATATATATATATATATATATATATATATATAGAAGAAAGAAATGTTTAATATAATTTTGTATCCGTGATATTTAATCGAAACTTGAAATACTGGAACCTTTAATAATAATTAATTAACCGAGTGGAATACGTAAAAGCCGAATAGATATACGTTAATATCGCAAAAGACGAATGTCATTTACATTGATAATCATCATGTTAATGTTAAGACTGCGATCGACGTAGATCTAACTGATCCTTCAAGGAATACGATCGACTCAAACGGAAGCCATTTTTCTTCTTGTAACGACTCAACTGATATTCACAGTAATTTTATTTTATTTTATTTTTTCTTTCTCCGTTCTTTTTTTCTCCTACCTCTTATTTTGTTCCTCGCAATATTTATTAACAACGCAGATAAATTCCACGATTCGTCAGGATCGTCTTTATATTATAATTTATTTCAGAGCATTTATAATAAATCTATGTAATCAATAAAATCGTGTAAAATCATGTTTCAAGTTTTATATAAATGTTCTTGTTGTGTTTCTTTTTTTGTCTTATATAAAGATTTGTATATAAATTTTCTTTTTTTATTCCTTTTTTCTTCTTCTTTTTTTTCTTATTATATATATATATATATATATATATATATTATTAATTCAATTAATATAATAATATATATTAATTTAGAAAATTATATATAATAATTATATATATAATATATTATTAATTATTATTATTATTAAATATGTATTAAAAATAAAATATACATATATTTATATACAAAATTTGATTTAATATCTCTAGAATAATTTAAATTTATATGTGTGTATTTATATATATATAAATTGTTAATATTATTAAATATTTTATTCAAATATTATTATTCTAATAATTTTATAATCAATAATTTCATAAACAAATAATCTCAATCTAAAATTATTAGATTCAAGTCAAATTCTTTTATATATATACATGCATACATAAATATATATATATATATATATATATATATACATAATTTTTCTTTTTTATCAAAATAATATTCGTAATATCTATTAACAAATCATAAAATGGATTGATCATATAATAATCATTATGTATCTTTTTATCTGATATTTCGTGATAAATATGAAATATGGGAATTGACTTTCCCTTTGTGAAAACGAAGAAAAAGTATTTATTAGTTAAATTTATATCTTAGAATGAGATCGCGAATAGAATAGAATGAAAGGGACCGACGTTCGTGGGAGTTGAGGTTATGTCTTCTTTTTTTTTGTTTTTTTTTTTTTCTTTTCTTTTCTTTCCTTTTTCTTCTTCATTCTTTTTTTCTTCTTCTTCCTCTACCTCTTCTTCTTCTTTTTCTTCTGATGGCCTCGATAAACTACAAATCTCGACTTTCCTTTCGTCGAAGGAAGGTCGACCGTATTACTCCACCTACCACGACATTAGAATTGTATTAGAAGTTAGAGAACAATGCCTTTATTTCTTTCTCTATTTATCTCTCTATCTATCTTTCTCTTTCTCTTTCTCTCTGTCTCTGTTTCACTCTCATTTTCTATCATTTTGTTTTTCTTTTTCTATTTTTTTGTTGTTGTTTTTGCTCGTTTTCAAACAAAATGGCTGACATCGTCATTAATGGAGTAATTTTGATTGAGTAATCCTTTGCAACAATTTTAAAGACAAATTTTTCATTTTTTTTCCTATTTTTTCTTTTTTTTCGTAGTTTTTTTTCCTTTTTTTTTTTTAACAAGTAAAGAAATACACACATCTTGTTTCTAATGAAATCAGTTTTTGTTAATTATTTATATGTCTCAATTTTTAATAGTTTTGAAGTTTTTATAGTTGTAAATGTATATTTATTTTTTAAGAATATATATATATATATATATGATTACTTTGTATGTGTGCATATGTGAGTATATATTATAAATGCATACATGATATTTATATTTATTTATTTATTTATTCATTGATTCATTTATTAATTAATTAATTCATTCACTTATTTATTTATTTATTTCTTCATTTCTTTATTTATTTATATAACTATTAAATTATTTATTTATTAATTCCATTATTTATTCGTATATTCGTTTATTCATTTATTTATTTAACTTTTTTCGACCATTTTTGTTTCAGCGACGTGACGCGGCCAATCGGGAATATTTTCACGCAAAATGATTCGCGCCCTTGTCCTTCTCTGCATGGCCGTTCTACCACTCGTACGATGCCACAAGGTAAGAAGTACATGCACACGCACACACACATTTATACATACATAGATAGATTGATACATACGTTCAAGGTCAAAATTATTCCATGCAATTACACATATCTTCTACTTCGTCTTCTTCGTCTTCTTTGTCTTCTTCGTCTTCTTCGTCTTCTTCGTGTTTTTCGTCTTCTTCGTCTTCATCGTATTCTACGAGACCTTTTCATATTTTACGAGAAATATGAAGAGCGTTAATCCATGTTGCTCGTTAAATCTTCGTTAAATTAAAAATGAAGATAGTGGAGGAACTAACGGACGTTATTTAATTGTCATGAATTTAATTTACTACGAAGTTATCATTTTCTTGTTACGCTACGATCTCGTCATCATCTTTCCATTAATCATAATTATTTTTTTGTATTTATCTTTTTATAGTAATCATCAAGAAGATAAAAACGTTCTTTTATATGGGCGTACACGTTGTTTGTGTATTTTAATATTTCGAGAAAAAGAAAGAAAAAATAATAACAATAGGAATAACAATAACGCTAATAATAATAATAATAATAATAATAATATACATATTTAGTTAAAATATTCGTTTCATTTGAAACAAAATCGATATATATATATATATATATATATATATATATATAAATTATTAAAAAATATGAAAAATGTAAATTGATAATAATAGAATTTAAGTAAAAGAATTTGTTATTGATCCTACTCTTTTTTTTCTTTTACTTTTTTTTCAATTTTAAAGTAGAAAATTAAAATATATTAAAAATATATATATATATTTTTTTTTTTATTTTAAAATAACAAAATTTAAATCTAAATCTGTTATTTTATATACATTTAAATCCGCCATTTGTTTCTCACAACTACGAGTCCGCCATGTTTCTTTTCTACCATATTTTTTTCATACATATCCGCCATTTTTTCTTCATATTTACATCCATCATTTTTTTCATAACCTTCTTTGCAAGATATTTTTGTACATTTAGAGCCGCTATTTTTGTTTCATACATTTTTTTTCACGTCAACTTTCTTTTTTTTTCTATTTAATCCCATAATATAATTTACAAAATTTGTCTATACACACAACACGCATACACGCATACATAGCCTATAAAAGTTGTTTCTAATTAATCGTCAAGGTCTGTTGTATCTAACCATTAAAGAACGTTACAGTAAGTAGAAATCAAGCATTCAATTAACGTTTGGCGTACATTACACTACTAAGGTCGATCACTTTCACTCATTATGGTGGAAATAGAAGTAGAAGAGGGAGGTTGAGGGGTTAGGTACGTTTGGAACGCCAACAGTCTCTTTGCGGGACCATAATACTGCCATTCCAATTTTCTACTCTATAAGAACGAACATAATGACTGATTTTATTAGTTCTTTTTTAACAGTTAAAGAATAATACATACATATGTATACATATAATTTTTAACTCCTTTTCCATTTCTTTCTTTTTTTTTTTTTTTTGAAATTGTTGATCTCTGTATTTTTTATTTTTAATTTTTAACCTTTGAAATTGGTACCGATAGAGAAATATTCTTCTTACTTTCTTTTTCTTTCTTTTATTTGTTTTTTATTTTTTTAATTTTTTCTTTTTTCTTACCTCATTTCGAGATTTCAATTTCGTTGACATCGTTATTGTGATTAAGAAATCGATAGCTCGTTAATTAATGAAACTTTTTGATTTTGTTATCGTTGGATATAATTTTGCATTAAATTTGGGTTTCTAAGAAATTATAAATTATGTCGGAAAACGTATTTTGAATAACCAGTTTTTTTTTTTTACGAACACAAAGAATTTGGAAATTTTTTCGTGGGAAAGTTTTATTTTTTTTCTGTTTTCTTTTCTTTTTCTTCTTTTTAAGAAGATAGAAGTTTTGCTTCGAAATAATTTTCGATAGGTTACGTTTAAAAATTGAAACTTTATCTGAGAATAATTTTTATAGAACTAAAATCACTTGTGAAATTAATTTAAATAAAGTTTGAAACTCGATGTAATAACAATTTTGTAAAAATATAAATTCGAAATATGCAGCTCGACCTGTACAGGCAGTTTTAATAAACTTAACTAATATCTAGAAAAATTAAAAAAAAAAAAGAAAAAGAAGATAGAAAAAAAGTAGAACTAAAGTTTCCAGTTTAAAAGTGATTTAATCTGAAAACAATTTTAATAAAAATCAAAGAATCAATTTTGTCTCGAAGAGAGAGAAGAAGAAAAAAAAACGGAAGAAAAGAAAACTACAGAATTTTCTCCAAAATGAAAAACAATTCTTTTATATGACAGAAAAGTTCTCTCTCTCTCTCTCTCTCTCTCTCTCTCTCTCTCTCTCTCTCTCTCTCTCTCTCTCTCTCTCTCTCTCTCTCTCTCTCTCTCTCCAAAAGAAAAAGACAAAAAGACAAAATTTTCGTAATGAAAGAAATAAAATAAATATTCTCTAGAACCCTTAAATTTATAAAAAAAAGAAAAGATCAACGAAATGGGGATCGTGATAGAAGAAAAAAAAAGTTGTAGAAAAAAAGAAATAAAAAATGAAAGAAAAAGAAAAAAACGTCCATCTTTGTAAAGAAAAAAAGGTAGAAAAAATATAGAAAAGAAGGAAGAAAAAAAAAAAGACGAAGAAACGGATACCATTGACCCCGGACAAAACTTGAAACTAATGAGAAAGTATAATATAGTACTTCCTTATGGCGAGCACGTAACTATATCTGTTATTGTATACCGAATCATCGGCATAAAAGGAAAAGAACTGTAATAATGTTGGTAGTTGACGAAGCGACTACTACTAAAAACTACTACTGAAAACAACTAATAAAATTTCTAATAAAACGATCGTTCCGTCACGTAGATCACGATCTCGAACGATCGTTCGGATAAACTTGGATTAACTTACGTAAGTTTTATATCATTAAAAATTTATAGATTATCATTTACTTCCGACAATTCACTCTTAAATATGTTCTTATTAATATCGATATTATAAATGCATATTATATACTAATACAATGTATGTAAGTGTGTATGTATGTATGTATATATGCATTTGTGTGTATATAAATATTTTTTATAAAGTATTTGGTTTATTTAAATGTATGTGTGTTTAAATATTTTAGTTTATTAAAGTTAATGGTAATTAGTTTAATAAAGTTAATGGTAGATATTAATTAAAACATTAATAGATGATATTAATCGAAATAATCAATTGAAATATTTAATTTAAATAATTAAGTATAGAATTTTCTTTTGACAAATCTTTGAAATAAATATAGTATATATATATATATATATATATATATATATATAAATTTTTTAAAAATAATATCTTAAAACGTCGTTCTTTTTTAATATTAATTTTTATTAATAATATTAAAATATTTTTTCAGAATTTATTTTTAAAGAATCCGTAAATAATTTTTCCAAAATTGATTTTTTTAATAATATGTTAATATCTTTTATATTTTAAATTAATATTTATTTATCAATTAATTAATAATCAAATATGATAATAATATAATAATGATATTAACTGATTAATTATTAAACAATATTTTTTTTAATATAGTACAAATATCTATATATTTTTTTTTCTTTTCTTCTTCTTTAAAATAGTATCTCAAAATGTCGTTCTTTTTAATTTCAATTTTATTACTAACATTTAATATATTTGTATATAGTATTCAAGAAATATGTTAATAACTTAAAAAATTTTCTTTGTAAAATCTGTTAATATTTTAACATATACCAACATTATTAATAATTTAAAAACATATTTATATATATATATTATTATTATTATTATTAACATTACTAATATTAACATATCTTATAAAAATAATTTTATCAAAAATATCTTAACGATTCTAAACAAATTATTTTTAAAAGATAAAACAATAAAAATCAGCAATAAAATATTCCAATTATTTTCATTACTTTATCTCGATTAATTTTAAATATATAAATAAAAAAAAGAGAAAACTTTTGAAAGAGACTGTATATAAATTTCGTTATACATTGTTATCGGATATTACCAAAGTCGCGAAAGTCATTCGAAATATAAAACATAATCGTGGAAAAACACACTCTAATCGCATACTTTAATCTCGTGGGAATAATTTAGAAGAAAAAGAAAACGAAACAACCACAAAAAAAAAGAAAAGAAAAGAAAGGAAAAAGAAAACAGGAAAGAAGTAAAAAAGAAAAAAATGTTTTAACATAGAGCAATACGACAAAGAGAAAGAGAAAGAGAAAGACAGAAAGAGAGAGAGAGAGAGAGAGAGAAAGAGAGAGATAACGGAAAGAACAAAATTGCGACAGTACCGGTTTCAAAGGGTTCCCTACATTTTTACATCATTTACATAATCGAAGAGTCCAATCGCGTCACGGACTATGAATACTGAGAAATATATTGTGTTCCTTATTTCAATCATTTTACGCATTTATTACACTTTATTCTTTAATTTTCTTTTTGCTTTCTTTTTTTTCTTTCTTTCTTTTTTTTTTCTTTCTTTCTTTTTTTCTTCTTCATTTCTTCATTTTTTTCCACCATTTTTTTTTATATCATCCTCCCCATCCCACTCTAATTCTACGCTTTCTCGCTTAATCGAGCGCCATTTTTCTTTTCTTCCTTCTTTTTTTTTTTTTCATCGCTCGACATTTATCACGGTACACTAACCTCAAATATAATATTTATGAAATCGTTCCGTGTTACTTATTTCGCGGTTATCGTTGATCATAATGCAATACAAATGAGAATTATTCGCATATTCGTTGCTAACGTTCACGAATCGTTTCTAAAAATCGTTTTAAGAAATAATTTTGATAATTATTTTATAAATAAGGTAAAATAATTATTAGAGTTGATTAATTCCTTTGATTAGATGAAATGATTACTTTCGATCGACCTTCGACCTTGGTCCGCCATTTAAAAAAATCTGATCCGTACTGGTGATTCTAAAATCATCAAAAAAAAAAAAAAAAAAGAGAACAGGAAATATCTTTTCACTTTTATCATAAAAAGAGAAACTAATAATCAAGGTACTTCTTCCTATCGTCGTTAAAAAAAAAAAGAAAAAAAAAAAAAAAAAGAAAAGAAAAAGTATTACTTTCGATTGACCTTCGACCTTGACCCGCCATTTTGAAAAATCATCGATCCATACTGGTGACTCCATGAGCATCAAAAAAGAAAGAAAGATAATGATAACAATCAAGGTACCTCTCTTCATTGTCGTTAAAAAAAAAAAAAAATTACTTTCGATCGACCTTCGACCTTGACCTGCCATTTTGAAAAATCGTCGAACTGTAAACGTACGTTATACTAACGACTCACATAAAAATTTTTTTCTGTTTCAGATTCACGAGCATATGACAAGGGAGGAGATGTTATCGGTGTTTCACACGGGACACGAGTCTGGTAATGACGACATAAGAAAGCAAAAAAAAAAAGAATTAGAAAAAGAAAAGAAGAGAAAAAAGTCATGATAATAATAATAATAATAATAATAATAATAATAATAATAATAATAATAATAATAATAATGATAATGATGATGATGATGTGCAGTCAGAGACGAGCAAGATATCTTCCTTGTTCTAAAATTTTTTTTCTTTTTTCTTTTTTCTATTTTTTTTTCTTTTTTATCTTTTTTTTCTTCCTTCCGTGATGAAAGTGATGATTAATGAATCTCGAAGGTACTTATACAAATGTTCAGGACCGTATTTATACTTTCGGAAGGCCCTATATTGTGGCTACAATATTTTATGGTGTATTTTATTTGTATATATTATTTTTATATGGTGTATCCTATTCTTTTCGAATTAATCAAGTTCGTACTCGTTTTTTATCTTTATTTTTTTTTTATCTTTTTTCGTTTTTTCTTTTTTCCTTCTTTCTCCCTTTTTTTCTTTTTGTTTTTTTTTTTTTTTTTGATTTATCGAAAATATTAAACAGTCGACATTTTCGTAATGAATCATATTAATAATAAAACAAGTAATTAACGCGAGATCGTTACTGTATGTTTGTGTACGTGTGTGTGTGTGGTATTGCGATACGCATATATTTGCATTTTAGAAAAAAGATGAGCAAATGAGATATAAAAACAAATCAGGTCTCACTGAAAAAGAAAAAAAGGAAGAAAAAAACCAGAAAAAAAAATTCATTAGTAAAAAATATCTTTTTTTTTTTTGTTGGACTAGGGTCTTAGCTTTCTAATATTCTAGAGAATATTTTATTTTATTCCTTTTTTTTTTTTTGTTCTTCTTCTTTTATATTCTTGTAAGAATAAATCTGGTTCAAATTAAGCAAAAATAAATTGATATCTAAAAGATCTTTTTTTTTTTTTTTTTGATTTTTCCTTTACATACAGTATATATACATTTTTTTTACTCGTGAAAATAAAGCAGATTCAAAATTGAAATAAAAGAGAAAGAGAGAACATTAACGAAAAAAATTGCCCTCTTCTTCGCTTCGATTTTATTTTTCAAATATTCTAGAAACAATATTACTGTTCTTTTGTTCTTTCGTTCTCTTCCTTTTCTTTCTTTCTTTTTTTTTTTACATCGTTACTCGTGAAAATAAATCAAGTGTAGAAATCTAAAGAAAAAATAAAAAAGAAAAGAACAACGAAAAAAACGAAGGAGAGAAAAAGGAACGAAACGAAAAGCCATTTAAAATCGCAAAAGAAGAATTTGATATAAACTAAAAAAAAAAAAAAGAAAGAAAAGAAATTAATAATAGAATACAAAAAGAATATATTTTTTCTTATTTTATAGAATGTATTATCTCTCATTTATCTTCCATATTAATATTTGTTTCAAACAAATTTCCTTCTTATCTTTTTTCATGCTCTGCTTTTAAATTCTATATATACCAAAAACTATTTATCTTTCTTTTATATATATATATATTTTTTTTTTCTTAACTTGGTACTTGCAAATAGTCAACTCAACGCATTTTACGATAGATACGTCCCTGACGAACGTCGACGAAGCGAATGATTTTTCGAATGATTTCTCGATCTTCCTTGTTAAGAATTATTTTTTTGACTGTCGTACTGTCGTCCGATACAAATTCACCGTTGTGATTCATTGACCAATGAATATTTATATTGTATCATCTTTCTCCCTCTCTCTCTTTATACATATATATATATATATATATATATATATATATATATATATATTGCGATCTTCTTTTTTGGTTCCACTGTAATGGATTTCTAATAAGGATTTAACTTCTTCAAGAAGTTAGTTATGTCGAATGTAAAAAAAGAAAAAAAAAGACAAGAAAAAGGAGAGAGAGAGAGAGAGAAAGAGAAATAGAAAAGAAAAAATAAATAGAAGAAGAGGAAAGGAAAAAAAAGAGAAGAGAAAAAAAATATGTCGCCTATGTTGACATACTCTTGAGGATGATTAATAATGATCGTTTAACTCGTTGACGCGCAATTTGTTGTTGTTGTTGATCTTTTTCTTTTTTTCTTTTTTTTTTTGGAATATTTCATTCACGATCAATTAATTCTTCTTTTTTTCTGATAGATTAATGTTTATTTTTATTTCATTTATTATATTGCAGTACTACGATATATTATAAATAATATATTAAAGTTATAGTAATTGTACTTATATATATGTATATGTATATATACATATATATATTGTGTGTGTGTGTGTTATTCTTATGTAATTATAATTATAAATATATTATATATTATATAATTATAATATTTAAATATGTACGTATGTATTTGTATATTTCTATATTATTTATTTATAATCAATATATTATATATAATATATAAATAGATATTTTTATACAAACTTTTCTATTTGTTTATAACATATTTATATCTATATATAATATATATTTACATATAATTTATATGTGTGTGTGTGTGTGTGTGTGTGTATGTGTGTATATAAAATTGATTGAACTAACATCGAATTAAATAATAAAATATTCGTAAAAATTTGTTTCAGTACCCTCGTATGAAATCGTGCCAGTATTGCACTCGATGAGTAAAAGAAGTCCTGAAAAAAAAACGGAGATACATTTAAAGGCATTTGGAAGTGATATTAGTCTAATGTTAAAACCAACGAGAGGATTATTGTCGCCTAATCAATTGCCAATGTGGACTGTTACAAAGAACGACTCACATCCTGATGGTCTTCGTTACGAACGTGTATTGGAAGTAAGTTACAAAATAAATAAATAACTAAATATTAATAATAATAATATTAATGATGATGATGATGATGATTTTGATTTTTTCTTTATTCTCCTTAAATATCATTTTCCAATTGTTATTAATTATTATCATTATCATCATTGATTGTCATATCATTTTTTTTTTACTATCACTTCGTTGATCTTTTTTTTCTTTAAATTATCATTTTTCAATTATCATTTCTTATTATTAATTATCATATCACTTTTTGAATCATCACTTCGTTATTCCTTTCTATTCTATTTCTTATTAATTTAATTTCTCATCCCATTTATTATTATCAATATTATCATTAATGGTAATATCAAATTTTCAATTATCACTTTTGTCGTTCATCTCTCTTTCCTTCTTTTTTTTTTTTGAAATTATCATTTCTCGACTGTCGTTTATTATTATCATTATTATCATTAATTCGTTACCTCATATTTTTAATTATCACTTTCGTCGTTCATTTTTCTTTCATTTCTTTTTTCTTTTTTGTTTCTCTTTTTCTTTTCTAGACCGACGCGAATATATCATTATTATCATTAATCCGTCACATCATATTTTTAATTATCACTTTCGTCGTTCATCTTTCTTTCATTTCTTTTTTTTTTCGTTTCTCTTTTTCTTTTCTAGACCGACACCGATATCGGTGACATCTATCAAGATACAAGAAACATGGCGTCGATTCTGCTACACCAGGACGCGAATGGGAAAGTGCTCGTTGTAAGGAACCCATTCTTTCTTAATCTTTCTTTCAACATCGTTCCATTATCTTACAGCCCGTCATTTCGTCAACCTGGCACGACTTACCTAGCTACCGTGTCATAATTATAACAATATCCACGATTCATCCTTAATACAGCAAAACTCTCGTTTCTAGAAGGCCAGGACAATGTCTTTCACGCTTTATTATTTCTTTTTCTTTTGATTTTTTTCTTTTGTTTCTTTTTTTTTCTTTTTTTTCCGTCCATTTTTCTTTCTCTTATTCGTTGGTGACGACATTGGTGGGAGGTAATGGCGATGAGGGTTAAGGTTAGGTACGAAGGGACTGGAGTGGGGGAATGAGATGCTGTTAAACGATTGGTGGGTACAAATTAAGAAGAAAATTGCTATTGTCGTTGTTCTCTTCGTATACTTGGACTTAAATTTAAGTAAGTAAATTAGTCAAAAGGGAAATATGCGTGTGGGTGTGTATGTGTGTGTAATTTTATAGTAGGCTTAAAAAAGAAAAAGAAACAAAATTATTGCGAATATATAATTTTACGGTGGGTTTAAAGAAAAGAAAGAGACGAGAAAAAAATATATTGCGAATGTATATTGTGAATATATAATTTTATAATAGGTTTAAAAGTAAAAAGTAAAAAAAAAAAAAAAAAGAGAAGAAGACGATGACAAGAAAGAAAATATTTTTTATCATTCTTTTTCCTTCTTTTATTTTTTATTTATTTATTTATTTATTTATTGCTTTTAAACAGTCGGATTGAAATTAAAAGTTGCACCCAATGGTGGAAATTTATCGGGATTATTTTCTATGACCCATTCTGGTATAACAAAAATCGAATATCAAATATTTTTTTACACGTTCTTTTCGAAAAAACATTTCTCCCTTTCTCTCTATCTCCCTCGTTCTTAAAAAGACATAAAAAAAATTATTTACGTATAAAAAAAAAAGAAGAAAAGTTAAGAAATAACCGAGATATAAAAGAAAGAAATCATTCTTTCGATTTCTAACTAAATCGTTATCGTTTGTTCACCTAAAAAAAAAAAAAGAAAAAAAAAGAAAAAAAATAAGAAAAAAGAAAGAAAAAATAAAGAACCAACAATAAAAAGAAAATGAAAGAAAGAAAGAAAGAAAGAAAGAGAAAAACAAAATTTCGATCGAAAGAAAAATATCGAATCGTGCTGCCTCCTTCAAAAAAAAAAAAAAAGAAAAAAGAAAAAGATAGAAAAAAAAGAAAGAAGAAATTCAAAACAAAAAGAAAGAACGATTCGTCCCATTTCCAATTGGAACAAAATTATCGTACTCGTGTGTTAAAAAAGAAAAAAAAAGTAGAAAAGAAAATATGGCGAATATAGCCATATCTACATACACGTAAATGTGTCACGTAATACGTTTGTTGACTCGTATTAAATATAACTCGATTATGAGAAAAACGATCGCACTCGCTATATTTTCTAATACATTTAATGTGTCTAATACGTTCGACTAATATTTTCAGAGATTATTTTTTTCTAACGTTACGTCATTACGTAATTCACGAACATACTTTTCACTACTTTACGAAACCACAAACAGTACTAACATCACCACCATCATCATCATCATCATCATCATCATCATCATCAACACTATTACAACCACCATCATCGTCACTGATACAGTAAAAAATGTTTTGAGTACACTTTGAGATATATTTTTTAACCTCCCATTAAAGAAAATTATTATTAAAATGCGGGTACCACGTGCTTGGGTGCCTCGCGACATTTAATCTTTTTAAAACGCGATGACAAAAAAAAAGAGAAAAAAAAGAAATAAAAAACAGAGAGAAAAAATCAACGAAAAAGAGGGACAGGCGTTTCGTAAGGATTTTTTCTTTCCTTTTTTTTTTTTTCTTTTTTCTTTTCGTTAACTTTCTTTTCTTTTTTTTTTTTTTTACTAACAATAATTTCTCTTTTTTTTTTTATTATTTTTTTTTTTTACTAACGATTAATAAACGACGCGTTCTTTTTCATTTTTATAATGTAATCGGTAATGATAATAATTTTTTATTTTTCTTTTTTGTTTCTTCTCTCTTTTCTTTCTTTTTTTTTTTTTTATTTTTTTCAGATCAATCAATTTTTAATGAGCGGAGCGGAGTAAGGTTTTATCGGGCGATTTTTAACACGAAAAGGAAACATATTGATCAATGATTCATCAGAAAATTGATCGCTTTCTGTCAAATATTCTTTTAGTTTTCATTTTTCTTTTCTTTTCTTTTCTTTTCTTTTTTCTTTTTTGTTTCTTCGAAAGCAATTTTTCTCGAAAAACATTTACATATATACATATACATATATATATATATTTTTTTATGTAAACATATGTTTCTATATATAAAAAAAATAATATACACATATTTTTTATTTTACTTCTTATCGCTTAAAAAATTACTGACGATTAAAAGACGTGACAAATAATGTATCTGTAAATAAAACGATCATCGAACGATATAAAACCATTTGATTATGACTCTCAGAATAATTCTGAGTCAACGGACACGCTAAAAAAAAAATGATTAAAAAAATTAAAAAATTAAAATATATGTATATATATATAAAAAAAAAAAAAAAACAATTCGTTTTGCCTAGATACTTTCACACGGTTTTAACGGTGTTCTCGCAACCTTATTTACACGGCTTCCACTAACCATTGCGAAGTCAATTTATACTGCTATCACTATCCCCCTCTCCATACCACCCCCCACTACCCCTCACCGCTCCCAATCACGCACTTCACGACCACGCCACATTAGTTACCTTAACGTCTTTCGTAACGGTAGCGAGAGCAATCCAATGAAAAAAAAAAAAAAAAAAAAAAAAAAAGAAAAAAGAGGAAAAAAAATAATCAAAAATTTACATGAAAATGATCATCGTCACGAATGGATCATTATGGAATTCATCCTCGAAACATTTTCGTGCACGAACATAAAAATCGTTGGTATTTAATTTATGAATATGGACTCTCTCGTTTGAATACATACATACATATATATATATATATATATACACATACACGTATGTAAATATACACACACATTCAGAGAAATCGTTTACACGTACAATGAGTTTATTAATAGGAAAGAAATATTGTAATAAATGAAGTGAGAGTTACGATAATCGACATTTTTCATCGTGAAGACTACATTGAAAATCATTGACGAATTAATACGTAGATAATCGTTTAATCTTTGATATAATTTCTTTGTAGATAATTGTAAAATCGTTGAGGATCTACATATAATGGAATTTGTAAACATCGTTCATAAATTTTTTCGTAAATAATTATAAATCATTGACGAATTCATTCGAAGATATCTCACGAATCATTGACGAATTTATTCGTAGATAATTATACGATCATTGATGAATTTTTTCATAGACGCCTATCTGGTCATTGATGAAATTTTTTTTGTGACGAATTTTTTTGTACAACAAGCCATGAATCATTTAGAAATTTTTTTCGTAAACATGCTAGATCGATCGTTGATTAATTTATTCGTAGATATTTGTGAATCATTGACGATTTTCATTTCAAAATCATTGATAAATTTCTTCGTAGATGATTTATTAATCATTGATGAATTTCTCGATAGATAATTATAAATCATTGACGAACTTTTTCGTAGACACTAATAAATAATTGTCATATTTATTCTTAAACATTTTCAACCTATAATTGACGAACTATCTCGTAGATATTATTAAATCATTGACGAACTTTTTCGTAGATGCTTTAATACATGTGAATTTAATTATAGATAAATTTAATCATATATATTATCGACTAATCATTGATCAATTTATTCGTAGATAAACGTTAAACCATTGATGACATTTTTCATAGATAAATTTTTTCATGTATGTGTATGTGTGTGTGTGTGTGTGTGTGTATATAAATCATCGATTTGTTTTATTCAATATATACACATTGTAAATCATTTTAACGAATTTAAACTTACTTAATAGTTAATAAAAATAACATTTCCATCTTATTAATCACTTAAATGAATTTTTGATTAATCCTGATTCATTCGTAAAATCCAATTAACATTAGTTAGCTAACTATAAAATATAAAAAATGGGAATACCTAATCGAATCAAATATTACTCAATACTACTCATAAGATCTTACGAAGTTATGTTTTTAAATCTGATGATCAAAGTTACGACCATTTTGACATTTCCCCTATTGGTTATTCATTGATATCGTCATTTTATTTGCGGTTTCTTATATACAAATTCATTACAATAACTCGATATAACAAAAAGGGGAAATGAAAATTTACGATGATTATACGCATGCATACACGTACACACATACACGCGTTAACATAAACGCATACACGTGCGAAAACTAATCTACAAGGATGTATTACACATTACGTAATTAAAGAAAAAATTAAAAAAAAAAAAATAAAAGAAATGTCGAACGATTGTAAGAGAAAAAGAAAGATTGAAAAAAGTTACAAGAAACGTGTCGATCATTTTATTTTTTACATTAAAATATTAAGAAAGGAAAAAAAAGAAGTTCGGAAAAAATGAAACAAGAAACACGGTGGACATTTTGTTTTTTTTTTTTTTTTTTTTTTTTTTTTTTTTTTAAAGAATTAAGAAAGAAAAAAGAAAAAGAAGTTCGTACAAAAGAAACAAGAAACACGATAGCCATTTCTTTTTGTTTTTTCTTTTTTTTTTACATTAAAGCTTTAAGAAAGAAAAAGAAAGAAGTTCGTAAAAAAGAAACAAGAAACATGGTAGCCATTTCTTTTTCTTTTTTTACATTAAAGCTTTAAGAAAGAAAAAAGAAAGAGAAGTTCGTAAAAATGAAACAAGAAATACGGCAGCCATTTCTTTTTCTTTTCTTACATTAAAGCTTTAAGAAAGAAAAAAAAAGAAGTTCGTAAAAAGGAAACAAGAAACACGGCAGCCATCTTTGTTTTTTGACATTAAAACACTGAAATCAAAATTAAATCGACAGATATTTTGACTCGATCGGTAACTAACAAAAAGAAATATAAACGAAAAGAGAAAAACAAAAAAGATAAAAGAAAAAAAATTAGAAAATTTATCTTAATATTTTTCAATCGATCAAACAGCAATATTTTCCTCCCTCTCTTATAGTTCACAGTATAATCATCGTTGATACTAACTACTCTGTCAAAGATATATACATATATATATATATATATATATATATATATATATATATATATATGTATATATGTATGTATATATATATATGTATATAAGTATATATGTATATAGCTATAACCATGAGAACACACCATTACATAATGGAACGTTAAAGCGTTGTTCTAAGTGACCCCATGTCTTCTGACCTTTCGCTTTCACTCCCCCACCTTACACCCCCTCCCATCCCCTATCCCTCTTCCTCTTCCTTCTGACCAATCTACGTAAGTACATACATATACTTACCTCTCCAACTGTAGATCGAACTATCATGTCTGCTCGTATTCCTTGTAACTACGACGTTGAGTAACCTGATAAGGTCACTGTACTGTTAATGTCTTTTTTTTCCTATATACCCATGTACTATAGAAAAAAATATCCCAATAAAAAAAATATATACATAGAATATATACATATAGAATATAAAAAAGAAATTGAAAAACATGTATATATATATATTTCTTTTATTATATAGATTTTATATATATATATATTGTGTCGAGTATGACTCGACATCAGTTTTATTATCATATATTTAGTTAGATTCGACATCAATTTTTATCACATTATTTTATATATGTATATGTACGTTCTGTGTGTGTATATGTGTGTCGAGTGACACTCGACATATGATAAAAATTCTTATGTCGAGTCGTACTCAACATACGAAAAAATTAATATCGAGTCAGATTCGGCTTAACAAAAAAATTTGTATATAATATATAATATGTTATAATATGTGTATAATATATAATATATAATATATAATATTAAATTTAAGTAATATATTATACTTTATCGTTTAGGATGGCCATATCGGTTCAGAACTGGTGATACGACCGCTCCCAGAACGTGTTATCCAGGAAATCGTCAACAAAAATATCAGTTTAATGAATCCAACATTATTACCAAATGTAACGAACGTTATGATGAACGATTTGAATTATACGAGTCATCATGTTGTTTATAAAAAATATCATAAACCAATCGACGACGAGTACAGCGATTATGGTGAGTCATTTTCGTCTAAAGAAAAATTAATTGATCTTAATTTTCTTTTTTATTTATTTATTTATCTTTTTTTATTTTCTATTCTATTATATGGTTATCTAATATTTTTTTTTTTTTGTATTATTCATCAATGAATCATCTGACGTTTTTCTTTCTTCTCTCTTTTTTTTTTTTGAACCATCCAATTTCTTTCTCCGTTTTCTTTTTTTTTTGTAGAACTTATTACATTATCTCGTCATCCGTGAAGATGAATTATCTAATATCTTTTTATTCAACGGTGTAAATTATACAACGTATTTTTTTATCTCAGAATAAATTATCAAATTTCTCTTTTTTCCTTTTTTCCTTTTCGCAGAACGAAACTTATTTTGTTATCCGTAGAGATGTATTATCTAATATTTTATTAATTCCAGAATTGAATTATCCGGCCTTTTCTTCCTCAAAAATAAATCTACATTTTTTTTCATTTATTTATTTTTTTATTTGTAATCTCGTTATATCGCAGAAATTAATTATCTAATATCTTCTTTTATTTCTTAAATCTGAGAACGAATCATCTTACTTTATTAATCTGATATATCGTTCGTAAATTTATCTCGAAAATAATTACTAATTAAAAAATTTTCTTTTATCTTGATCGACTTTGTTTTGTTTCCTTTTCTTCTTTTCTTTTCAATTTAATCTCATAACATTTATCTTTTCTTTTCTCAGCATTAATGGAGCCCGATCATCTTGCCAAAAAATATAGAAAGAAACGTTCCTTGATCAATAGATCGAAACGAGAAGCTCCGTATGTTATTTATCCAGAAATTCTTTGTATCGTAGATTACGATGGATATAGGTAAACATTCTTTATATAATAATAATAATAATAATAATAATAATAATGATAAAAAGAAACAAAAATAATAATTAAAAAAAGAAAAAGAAAACTTCGATTCTTTCGAATATTGTATTTTAAATCGTTCAAAAATTTACGTCGAGTCTGATTCGACATTTTTGTTTTCGGATTCGTCGTAAGATCGAAAATTGAGATTTAAAATGAAGAACAAAATATATATATATATATATATATTATTTCGCAGACTTCACGGAGGTGATAACGTGCAGATAAAAAGGTACTTCGTATCATTTTGGAACGGGGTCGATTTGAGGTATAAATTATTGAAAGGACCAAAAATACGTATCAGCATTGCCGGAATAATAATATCGAGGGTAAGTAAAAATTGTTTTATTATATCGAACTGTGAACATTGTTTCTTTTTCACTTTCTTTCTTTCAACATGACGAAAGTAGAAAAAGAACACAGAAAAAGGACAATACTCGATTTCATGAGAGAAAGTCCGACGATTTTAAATCGTTTTTAATAATTATACAATTTTTATTTTTTACTTATTTTTTACTTTTATTATTATTATTTTTGTATATTTTTCTCACAATCTATCGACAATTAAAATGGGGATGAAAAGTATCAGTAACCATCCCTTATTCCACCCTTAACTACAATCGTTCTGAAATTTCGATTGGTTTTATCTTATTTTTGTTTCTTTCCAAAACTCTAT
This sequence comes from Vespula pensylvanica, assembly GCF_014466175.1. NCBI lineage: Eukaryota > Metazoa > Arthropoda > Insecta > Hymenoptera > Vespidae > Vespula > Vespula pensylvanica. The sequence continues at coordinate 1,347,890 of NC_057709.1, read as the reverse complement.
CAACAATGTCGAGAAAGAAAATGGGTAATTCGAAAAAAATTGTTGAATAATAGCTTCACTGAAGTAGAAAAGAAAGAGAAGAAAAGAAAAAGCAAAATCTTTTGTAATAAACAAAATTGCTGTAAAAGTGGTGAACGAAGAGAATTATTAAAATAAAAAAACTATTCCTAGTGAAAACGAAACAACCGAATCTTTTTTTATATTCAATAGCATGATAATTCGTGAGAAACATGATAATTAATTAATCAATTAATTAATTAAATTGAATAATTAAAAGAATTATTTAATTAATCACAATTAATGATAATAATAAATAATAATTACTAATCAATAATTATATTAATATTTAATTAATTTCAGTATAATAATAATAGTAATTAATAATTAATTAATTAATTAAAAATTAATTATGTAATTAATTTTTTAATAGTAATGATAACAATAATAATAATTATAATAACAATAACAACAACAATAACAATAATAATAAAAATATATATAATATTTGCAAATTTTTTTAGGGTAGAGACGCGACACCATATTTAGAAAGAAATCGTGTTGGAAGAGACGCCATTGATTCGGCAGCTGCTCTTACCGACATGGGAAAATATCTTTTTCGAGAAAGAAGACTTCCTGTATATGATATCGCCGTTGCAGTGACGAAGTAAGCGTGACCGTTTTATATATATATATATATATATATATATATATATATATATATATATATATATATATACACATATATATATGGTGCATATGTATATTTATATTTATATGTATATGTATATATATATATATGTATATGTATATGTATATGTATATGTATATGTATGTATGGTATAAAAAAAATATATATATACATATAGACAATAATGTAATTATAATGTTTATGTGAATCGTCGACTTGGACCAAAGAAACGCATTCTCGATCGATAACAACGATTAGAAATACGATTAAATCTTGAAACAAGGATTAAATTTGAAACAAAAATAATAATTTAAAAAAACTTCAATATATGTATATGTGTGTGTGTGTGTGTGTGTGTGTTACTACACATATATATTATGTAATTGAATGATATAATTTAAAAATAAAATATATTTCAATTGTATGATATTAATATTAAATTGAATAATAATCCTACAAAGTTTTCTAATTTGTAATAATTCAATTATCTAATGGGATTTTCAATTTATAATAATATGAATTTGCAATATGTATAGTAATTGAATTTAATTTAATTCAATATGTTCTAATCGTTCATAAGTACGATATATATTATATAATAATCAAATCTAATAAAATTCAATCGAGTTTAATAGAATTGAAAAAGATATGAATATTTTTTAATAGTTTAATAATAAATTATAACAATTAAATTGAAAATAAAATTGAATAATTTATAATCGTATATGGTTCAAATATAATAATTAAGAAGAAAATTAATATTTTCTAACAATGAGCATATAATAATTGAATATAATAATAATAATAATAATAATAACAATAATAATAATAATAAATTATATAATCTTAAATCATATAATAATTTAAAAAAAAGAAAACATTGCTAAATTGAATGGAAAAAAGTAAAACTTATTTAATCGTGTATATATTTAATAATTTACATTTTTTAATCGTACATGTATTTGATGATTAAATGGAATTATTAAATTAAATACTTTCTGGTCATAAAATAATATAAAACTAAATTTATCCTAATCGTATAATAATAACTCAAAAAAAAAAGTAAATAAAAATTGAATTAAATTATTAAATCGAATTGCAATATTTTCTAATCCAACGATAATATATCAAATAAATACGATTATAACATCAAATAAAATTATATATTGAATATTTCACATGAATAAATTAATTAGATATAATAATTAAAAATAAAATATTTTCTAATCCTCACATAATATAACATATATATATATTTTTTTTTAATAATATATAATATCATACAATAATGAAATCGTATGATTATATAATAATATTGAGAAAAGAACTAAATTTTGAAAAAAGAAAATTTTCTTCCTTGTTTCATGATTAAATTCGTTAAAAATATAATTATAATAATAAAAATATATAGATATATCGAGATACTTAATAAATTCTTCACAGCATATTGATGATTTCATACTGCCGATTTTTATTCCGAAAAACAGGTATGATATGTGCCGTCGTAGGAAAGGCGGCCGCTGCACTAAGGGAACTGCCGGTATGGTTTATTACATAGCGAACACGCTTCATTTATTTTATTTTTATTTACCTTATAACGTAATTATTATATACATATATATATATATACATATATATTATTGTTTGTCACCTTAACTTTTGTATATAGTGCCACCGATTAGTTATAATTTTTAACAAAAGTAATCATTACTACGGTGAGACATTTTGTTTTTCTAAATACCTTTCAAAGAAAAAAAAAATTTTTTTTTGTATTAGAAATTGATTAGAAAATGATTAGAAATTTAATGGTGGAAATTTAGAATTCGCTCGGAATTTTGTTTAGAATTTTGTTTGGGAATTGTCTTGATACTTTTCATTAGAACATTTTCTAGAAATTGTTTAGGGAAAAATGATTATAGAACTTAATTTAGAAAACTCTGATCGGAATTTTTTATTTGAAATTTTTTATTAGAAACAGTTTAGAAAATTTGATTATAATTATTTGGAAAACTTCAATTAGGAATGATCCGAACAAAATTTTATTATGAATGATTTAATTAAAATTTTTTTTTATCAAAAATTGCGATTAGAAATTAATGTAGAAAACTTTTCGCGAATTTCGATTAAAAATTTTCCTACAGATTTCGATTAGAAAATTTTATTCAACAAATTATTCCAATCTCTCATAAATCTCGCTGATAATTTTTCTAAACATCTTTTTTTTTTTTAAACTTTAATTTGAAAGTTATTTAAGAAATTTTCTAATATTCTTTTTATAAAAATGTTTCTAATAATTTCTCTAAGAAAAAGAATTTTTTTTTGTCTTCCAATGAAAAATAAAGATGTCTCTCTTATTAATTAGCCTAATCGTTGAGTAGACTTATTATAGTTTAAACAAAAATTTGATGCGCTTTTTTATAGATTTGTTAAAGCTTTGCAATATCTATTATCATAAGTAGTTAATAAAATAGTAGACAAGTAGTTGTTAAATATAATACTATATACATACATACATACATACAACATACATAGATACATACATACATATATACAGGGTGTATCATTTAATTTTTTCATTGCTTTTATTAAATGACTAAATATCAAAAAATGAATATCATTAAATCCAACTTTTTGTAAGGTACAATACAACAGTAACAAACATGTATACATATATTATAAAAAATCATCGATGACCTTGAAGTCTCGAGAAAGATAATTTTGATAAAAAAATGATCTTTCAATGAGATAATCAATCCAATGTGATCAAATAATCTTTTTTTCGTTCTTTTTTTTTTTTTGTATTTTCAATAACAATCGATATATCTCAAATATTTGTATAAAATGAATCACCCTGTATAAGCTACGCTAATAGTTTAATTTTGTAACGACTATTAGAACGTGCGCGACCATTAGATTTCATTATTAGCTTATAACAATCATGCTATCGTAGTACTAGCGTTAGCTCGTAAACGTGTCGACAAGCATTTCAATTTTTAATCGTCTCTTCCACATCGTTCAAATTCATTACACAAATGAATTTAATTCAATGATCGATGATAATTTTGAAATTTACAAATTCGAAATTTGCCAGAAAAAGAAGAGAAAAACGAAATAATAATTTAGATATTGAAAGATATAAAAAAAAATATTCGGGACTTGGAGAAGGAATAAAAAAAAAATATACAAAAATTATATAATCAAATTATCGAAACGAAACACAAAAAAAAAACCAAAGAAAAAATCATCACTCGTTCGTTAAGTCCTTATTATCACCATATATTTAATTGGCAATAATTAATGACCTACATACGTACATATATATACATGTAATATATATATGTATGTACAAACGAAATATATTAGATTCTAAACAATAAATCATCCAAAAGATATAACGACATCGCACAAGTTTACGAAGCTCTAATTCAACAATCTAATTATCTTAACCGTCCAAGGTCGCTTCCAGTCGATTTAATTTGCTTTTAAATCGCACGAGCTAACTTCACGATGAAAAGGATGAACGATGAGAACGTTTTTTTTCTTATTTTTTTTTTTTCGAGAAGAAAAGAAAGAGAAAAAAGAAATAGAAAAATAAAAAACGTACCAACGAAAAACAAAGAAAGAAGCGGGAGACAACGGGTTCAAAAAAAAAAAAAGAAAAGAAAAAATAATGATAATGATAATTAAAGAAAAGAAAAGAAAAAATAAAATTAAGGAGAAGAAATTGAAAGAATTGAAGTAATTAAAAAAAAAAAAAAAAAGGACCAGAAAAATAATCACTAACGTTCTAACATTTTTAGAATTTAGGGCCAGGACAGTGAGCGAGGGTGAACTTCAAGGACACATCGAAATATATCATCTACCTCAACTTCGATAATATTTTATGAATTTTTCTTTTTATCTCCATCTCTCTCTGTCTTTCTCTCTCTCTCTCTCTCTCTCTCTCTCTCTCTCTTTCTTTCTATCCTTTATTAATTCATATCAACTATCTCTCTCCCTCTATCTCTCTCTCTTTCTCTCTCTCTCTTTCTCTCTCTCTCTCTCTCTCTCTCTGTCTCTCTCTCTGTCTCTGTCTCTCTCTCTCTCTCTCTCTCTCTCTCTGTCTCTCTTATTAGTCATCTTTCTTCGTTCAGATTTTCCACCCCACGCCCCTCTGCGTCAATAATTATTTAATACACAGAAAGTGGTGCAAAAGTAAAAAATAAAAAAAAAATAAAAAAAGTTTGGAATTAAAAAAAAAAGTAAATAATAATAATAATAATAATAATAATAACAATAAAAAATAAAAATAAAAAAAGTAGACGAGAAAATTGCAAAGTACAAATGCTTAAACGATTCAAGGTCAATGACGAGCGTGACAAAAAAGAGAAAATATAAAACTGAAAAAATGAAAGAAAGAAGAAAGAAAGAAAGAAAGAAAGAAAGAAAAATAATTATTATTGAATATAGTTATTTCTTATTGTTTTATATTACCTTTCTCTTTTATTTTCTTTTTTTTTTTTTTTTGAACTACACATGTAAAGACAAACCTTGTGTGTTGTTACATTGCAGATTAGATATGTGCAGGAGGCAATACGCGAATGACGTGTGCAATAGAGGAACCGCAGGTACGTTTTTCGGAGTAATGGCGACCCCGAAAAAAAAACAAATAAACAAACAAACGAACAAAAACAAAAAAATGGCCGACTTTCTTTCGTCTAGTCTATTCTCGACAACACAATCTACCCCTTTCTTTTTATCTTTATCTCTCTCTCTCTCTCTCTCTCTCTCTCTCTCTCTCTCTCTCTTTCTCTCTCTTTCTTTCTGTCTGTATCTCTTTCTTTCTCTCTCTTTCTCTCCCATTATAAATCTCAAATACATATGTATGTGTGTCTTGCGATCGGTGTGTTGTATCTTCTTCTTCTTCTTCTTGTCGCCATTTTGAAATTTCCCGCCGCATCCAGCCGCTCAAGCTCCTTCATCGAAAAAAAAGAAAAAAAAGAAAAATGGTGGAATTTGTTGGTAGCCGGAATTTTTTGTAATTTTTTTTTCTTTTTTTCTTCTTCTTTTTTTTTCTCTTTCTCTCTGTCTTTCATTCTCTAATGGTTCCTATCTCGTTCTTAAGCTTGATTATGGTTTCTGTCATCACTTGAGACACTTGTTTTTTCTTCGCTTGTTTATTTTTTTTTTCCTTTTATTTATGGTGAAAATGTATATTTTTTTCTGTATGTGTGTGTGTGTGTGTGTGTGTCAGGTGACGAATTTTTTAATCAAAAAAATAAATTATATCTCCTTTGACTTTATCTTCTTCGCACAATTTTGCTTTTATTTTGATACCATATACATATACATATATATATGTATATATATATATATGTTTATGTTTATGTTCACATATATGTGTGTGTGTGTGTTTGCTCGCAACGATAAAATCATCCCAATCGTATTTTTGGATTTTCTTTTTTTTTTTGGAATACGAAATTTACGAATTATTATTAATTTTCATTGTCGTTATTATTATTAGTATTATTATTATTTATTACTATCATTATAGTTTATGTGACATTTTCATTCTATTTTGGATTTTCATAATCGAGAATTTAATCGCTTTTGTATCTTTCTATTTTTTTTTGTCGGCTGCGTTATCGACTAAAGGACCGTTTTTTATTGGTAAGTTTTACATATATGTGTGTATAGGGTGACAAAACGAAAAAGGATTTTATGAAAATTGTCCATTTCTCTTTTCTTTTTTTTTAACTTTTTGATTCTTTTTTTTTTTCTTTTTTTGAATTTAGAAAATATTCTTATTATATAATCTTTTTTTTTTTAATATACATATATACATACATATACATATATATGTGTCTATGTATATATATGCATATATATATGTTCGTGTTTACATGTATATGTATATATGTAGACGCGACGGACGAATATTGTCTATTTTAATGAAAAATTTTATCCTTTCTAAAACAGCAAATAAAATACTTTATCTTATTAATCAGGATTATTAACAGCGGTTGCATGACAAATCATTAGAATAAATTAGCTTCGAGTAATGGTATGAAAGATTCGCTGCGATAAAAATTCGTGTTGTCATTGTTCCATGACTAATAATTACATACGGTGGTTAAATTAACAAGTCACGTGTCTCCCACGTCTAATATGTATTAGAATGTTTCTAATGCATACGTTAGATTTTTATCGAAAAATTTTATTTTTTCTATATCGTTTTATTATATAGATATAAAAATTAATTAAACCATTATGGAAAATTTATGAACATTTTTTTTTGGGGGGGTTCTAATAATCATTAAAAAATTTCTAATGCATATATTAATTCTATACTGTAATAACATGTGTCCTATAAAAAAGTTAAAAATTTACTTCTTATTCTAATGATAATTAGAAAGTATTTAATGTATTCATCTATAAAAAAGTTCTAAAATATCGTTTAATCTAATGATAATTAGAAAGTGTCTAATATATTCATCTGTAAAATAGTTTTGAAATTCTTTTTCATTCTAATGATAATTAGAAAGTATCTAATGTATTCGATCTGTTCAAAAGTTTGGAAATTTTTGTTCATTCTAACGATTATTATAAAACATCTAATATATAAATTAGATCCGTGAAAAATTTCAAAGATATTTGTCATTCTAATACCTATTAGAAATTATCTAACGTATACACATTAGATTTATAAAAAGATGGTCAGAATTTCTATTTAAAAAAATAATAATTTCATTGTCGATTAGAAAAGTTTTCATTAAATTCTAATATCTACTTTAGAAACGTCATAGCGAAGAATATTATCCTCTAATAAATTGCTAAATTAATTTTAACGTTAGAGACACGTATCAGGCTTCATCATGATCTCTTGCTCTCTGCTCTGGTATCAAATATAACATCGCTAGAAAGATACAGAAGTAGCTTGTATTAATATAACGGATTATACTGTCTAACGAATTCTAAAAGTAACATTAATCTTTTTTATCAACATATATTCAATCTCATGGATCCAAAAGAATATTTTCGTTCTAATAATTTCAAATATATTCTACAGGATTCGCATATGTTGGTGGTGCCTGTGTTGTTAACAAACGCTTAGAAAAGGTCAACTCTGTAGCCATCATTGAAGACACTGGTGGCTTCAGTGGTATCATCGTAGCGGCACACGAAGTTGGTCACTTGTGAGTTTTTCAAAAAAAAGAACAATAAAAATATAATAAATTCATCACTTATGGGTTTCTCGAAAAAAAAAAAAAATTTCTTTAATCAATAACTAAAAGAACTATTTTTTTGTCAATGTATTTATTTGGAATATATTTAAAAAAAAAAAAAAAGAAAGAAAGAAAAACAAATTATACCCGAAGTTAGTCATTTGTGAGTTTCTCAAAAAAAAAAAAAAAATGGTTTCTCGACAAAGAAAAAAAAGAAAAAATTTTTTTCTTAAATCAACAATCTTTTGTTGAAAAGACAATTTTTTTGTTGATTTATTTACTTCAAATATATCTTTAAATTTTTAATTCTTACACTAAGTCGGTCACTTGCGAGTCTCTCAAAATAAAAAAAATAAAAAAATGGAAAAATATTTTTTATTTTTTCGAATCTATCTACTTCCTTTGCGTTAATTTCTTTATAGTGAAATTGAATGAATACTTGAATGAACTTGAATGAAAAAGAATGATTATTGAATTTTCTTTTTTTATATTTATTTTCTTTTTTTTTTTTTTTTTTTTTTAGGTTAGGTGCAGTACACGATGGTTCACCACCACCGAGTTATCTTGGTGGACCTGGTGCTGAGAAATGTCGTTGGGAAGATGGTTACATTATGAGCGATCTTAGACATACTGAAAAGGGATTCAAATGGTCCCACTGCAGTGTCTCGTCCTTCCATCATTTTCTAAAGTACGTAATTTTACAACAATTTTAAAACAATTACACAGTGCGATATTATTATTAAAGATCCTCCAAAAAAAAAGAAAAACAAACTATTTTAGACATCCAATCGGTCAACAAAAATATTCCGACACTTGTGAAATATTTTTTGAATAAATTTTTGAAATATTTTTTTCTATGAAGAGACATCTACGATTGTATAAATATTTTTTGTTTTTAGATCATTTTCCTTTGTATATTCGTTTTACTCGAATTAATGAAAATAAATCAAACTTTTTCATATTAAATTCTTTTTAAATTGAAGTTTACTATATACTTTTTAATATAGATCCTATGAGAATAATTAAAAGGAACAAAAATAGCAAAATATTGAATTAATCAAATAAATATCCAATAAATTTGAAAATAATTTTTTAACATACTTGACGCTTATTAAAAAATTTCAAAATTTGTTTCGACGATATAAAAACGGTATAATAATAATAATAATAATAATAATAATAAATTATTTCGTTCCAAAAAAATTACTCGTGTTATTGTAAAATTGACACACGTGTCGAAACAGAAGAAAATTTTTTTCTTTTTGGAAAAATTTCTTAATACACATTTTTTTATTTTCATATTTTTTTTTTTTTTTCTTTAGTGGTGACACTGCAACGTGTTTGTACAATGCACCTCACGAAGACGAGGCACTGCCAAGAGTTTTACCAGGCAAATTACTCTCGTTAGATGCTCAGTGCCGTAAGGATCGTGGTACCAGTGCTTGTTTCGTGAGTAAAAATTGAATTTCTATTATTAAAGCAAACAAACGTAATCTATCAAATATTCCTAGCTGGGCTAAAAGTTGCTAAACAATTTTAAAAATCAATTACTCTTTTTCGAAACTTTATAGACGTTTGATTAAGCTTGATATTTTACAGAACGAACTTATAATTTTTACAAATAAATTGTAAACAAAAAAAATTATTAGCATATATTTTCTAAAGACGTTTATGTATTATAAATGTATGTATAACGAGAAATATGTTATTGACATATTATTTATGACATTTTTCTTTCCTGTTTTTTTTTGTGGGGGTATGGGGGTTGGGGGTTGATTGATGGGGGTATAGAAAGACGACAGAGTTTGTGCACAATTATTTTGCTTCGATGCTGGATCTGGTTATTGTGTCGCTTATCGTCCCGCAGCTGAGGGCTCACCATGTGGCGATGGCCAGGTAAATAAAAAAAAATCAATAAAATAATAAAATAAATAAAAATTGCAAAGAAAAAGAAAGAAAAAAATTCCATTGATATATTAAAATGAATCGTATATATAATTATATTATATTACATAAATAAATAATATAATATAATTTAATAATAATATATATTATTGCTATTAATATTATTAATTATTATTATTATATAATATATACATATATATGTATATATATACATGTTATAAATAGATATACGGATTAAAATTTTTTTTTTTCTTTAATATTTATAATATTCTAATTTTTATACATTCGTTATATAATATATATGTATAATTATATATATATATATATATATATATATATATATATATATATATATATATATAAAGAAACGATATGTATGCACGTGTAATTAAAAAGAAAAAAAAAAAGAAAAAAGGACATTTCGATAGATTTAGACTTAAATTGATTTAATTATCATTCGTCAAATTTTTTTTTTTTTATTATATATATATACATATCTATACATACCTATAAAATATATATAAAAAGTATTACAATAAATATATAATAAATTTAATGTTTTTTCTTTTTTAAAAAATTTACAAAATATCAATGTCGCCGAAGAAAAACGTTTCATTTGATTTTAAATAATTTTTATTGATTAAAAACGACTACGTATCATTTTCTTTTGTTTAATTTTTTTTCTTTTTTATTTATTTTTCCTTTTCTTTTTTATTTTTTATTTTCATTCTAGTACTGTCTCAATGGTAAATGCGTCGCCGAACATGAAAATATAATACCTGATTACACCCAAAATATACCAACTTATGTACGTCGAGATGGTAGTTTCGGACCACCTGCGAACAACAGACCGATATTTGCACAATATAATAACACCGATTACAGGTAATTTAACTTATAATTTGCATAAATAATTTAATGAAAATTTGATCAAGAAAAAACAAATAAAAATGAAAAAAGAACGGAAATTTGTATCCGCCATATTTTCTATTCCGTTTGATTTTGTTTCAAAATAATCGATCAAAGATCAAAATCAAAGTCATTTAACCCTTTAATGCATCGTATATATTTTTTATAAATTTTTAATATATATATATATATAACGTCACAAAGAATTGTGAAATGAATTTCAAATCGCTGATGAATTTGTTTTTATACATGTAATAATACATTTCTTTTTTATTATTTTTTTTTTCTTAATAATTAATCGTCATGATAATTTTTACAATTTTATATCAATATTATCATTGTTATTATTCATTTGAAATAACGATAAATATAAAAAATTATCGTAATAATAAAAAAATAATAATAACAATTATAATAAATGTTAAATTTTGTTTTTAATAAATATATAAATAAATGAAAATTGGTTGCATTTAAAGGGTTAATACAATAACATTTAAATAATATTCCACACAGGTATCCATGGGAAGGAACAACATATACATCGCCAAAATCAAAATTTAAATATTCCCCATACATAACCCCAAATTTATTGACGTCAAGTACAACAACAACAACAACGACAACAACAACAAACCATAAACGTCAATATACACCTACATCAACGGTATACAAATACACGTACACGACTGCTAATAATTTACTTGCCATTAATGACAAAATCAAAAATAATAGTAATTATAATAATAACAACAACAACAACAATTTTGGAAAAATCAACAATGGTGTTAATCGAACAACTACGACTAGCAAGAAAAACAACAGATATAATTTTAATTTCCGTTACAACGTCAATTCTACTCCAAAAGTTGTTAACAATCCTAACGACGTGAATTATCCAAAAATTATATCGTTCAAACGTAAGACCACGCCAACTGTGACGCCATTTTCTCCGACGACATTGGCTCTTCTTCAAAATGGCCTCCAAAATGGCCAACAGAATGGCGGTCGTGGTAAGAGAATTCTGTGAAAACAAAAACAAACAAATTAAAAAATATATATATAAAAACAAAATTCAATTCTTTCTATCTCGTGTCAATCTTTCTAATATCAAAATCTTTGTCTCTCTAATTTTATTTTATTTTATTTTATTTTATTCTATTCTATTTATTTATTTAATTAGAAGCATGACCATATTCTTTCATTATATCTATATCTGTGTAATCACTATCTCGTTCTTCTTTTTATTTTATCATTATAATTTTTTAATCATGGAAAAAGGATCTAAAAATCTATATATATATATATATATATATATATATATATATATATATATACATATTACATATAAAGATATACGTGTTTGTGTGTGCGTGTATATATATATATATATATATATATAAACATAATTGATCACGAGCGAAAATGCGGACCATAAGCTCGATCTTTTTTACGTTGTTTTCACAATCTTCTTACTATTCTTTCCTTTTTTTTTTCATTTAATTCACTATTAAGGCAGTGACAATTTTGTGTAAACTTACATCGGGATATTTACATCGAACGATATTACATCAAAAATAATACTAATACGGATACCGATAAAACACACGATGAATTACATTACATTACATTACATTTACAAAATACGAAATGAATTGATTTATATTAGATTACATTTACAGAAAATGAAATTAATTAAATTACATTACATTTCACTACATTTACAAAAAACCAAAATTAATTAAGCTACATTACATTATATTTACATTACATACTTTTACAATTATATTACATTAAATTATATGTAATTTCGCGATTACATTACATTGCATCATTTTAATTTTTACATACATACGTTTAAACAACACAAGATGAATACGATTAAAATTACATTATTACATCATTACAATTATTACATACACATAAATACAAAATTACAATCACACTGCATAAACAAATTGCATAGACATTTATACATATGTACACGTTTATATTTCGTATTACGACTTACAGCTAATTCTATTTTTTTTTTTTTTACTAAATCCTTTACATACATATCTGTCCGTTACCGTTCTAATTCTAATCCTAATTCTAATTTTTATTCTTATTCTAATTTCTAATTCTAATTCTAGCTGGGAATAATCATCTATTTACAGAAACATCTGATCTCGTATCAAAGCATCTGGATACTTATATCTTTCTTTTATTTATGGTTTTTTTTTTATCAAATGTTTTCTCTCTCTATTTCTCTCTCTCTCTCTCTCTCTCTCTCTCTCTCTCTCTCTCTCTCTCTCTCTCTCTCTCTCTCTCTCTCTCTCTCTGTCTGTCTTTTTATCTTTCTCTTTCTTTTTTTTTCTTTCTCACACACGCGTATACATACACTACACGCACACATACGATCAAAATCATTAATAATGTTCAATTATTCTTAGAAACAGAGGGCGATGAGTGCACGGACCTAGGGCCCGATTGCTTGGATCTGATTGACAGGCTGGGAACATGGCTGTGCCATTTGCAATCTGTAAAGAGCCGTTGCTGTGCGTCCTTGAAGACTATCTGCCCTTAAAAAAAAAAAAAAAAAAGAAAAAAAAGAAAAAGAAATACAGCAAACACTTCGGATATCTTCGAGGTTATCTATGAACAAAATAAAAAAAGAAAAGAAAAGGAAAAGCAAGAAAATATAAAAGAAAAAGATCAACTATCGATGTCGAAAGAAGAAAAGAAAAAGAAAAAAAAAGAAAAGAAAAGTCGAGAAATCAAAACGTATTTCGTTTTCTTCTTTTTTTTTTTTATTTTTTATTTTTTAATTCAATCTTCTTACACAGATCTCGAGCCAAATTCCTTCGATGCGATATCTGACGAAGGATCGATTTAATATGACTTTTCTGTAGATCATTTTCCTCAACTTTTTTTTTTCTTTTCCTCTTTTTTGTTTTCAAGATCAACTTGTGATGAACAATTCACGAATCTTAACGAAAGAAAAAAATGTACTGCCTTTTGATCTTTAATCCTTGGTCGAATATTTATTATTAATTGTAATTTTATTATTATTATTATTATTATTATTATTATTATTATATTATTTTATTATTAATTTTAATGTTATTATTATTATTATTATTATTAATTTTAATTTTATTATTATTATTATTATTAATTTTAATGTTATTATTATTATTATCATTATTATTATTATTATTATTATTATTATTATTATTATTATTATTATTATTATTATTATTATCGTTCTTCGATGAGAAATTATGCGAAAAGATTTGTACGCGTACGAAATTGCGTATTTTAATTTCGATTCCGAACAAAAACCTAAACAAAAATGACTCATTCATTATTCCTTTTTTTTTTTTTGATAGATTTCGTGTTGTCTTTTTATTTTTTGAAGAATTTTTTTTCCTCTTTTTCCTTTTTCTTATTGTAATTATTATTTTGTATTATTTTTTAAGTATCGGCCTTCGAAAGATCCTCGATCGTGCAATACGCCAACGAGTGTCTCACATATTTTCCTTAAGAGTATTAGTTTCCTCTTAAAATATCTGTGTCTTCCTTTTTAAGATATTCGAGGCAGGTCCATTATGTATTGTTTATAAATAAATGAATTTTAAAAGCGAGACCGCTTCGAAAGAATCTACCAATCAACAAAGGTCGTTTTGTCATTCATTAACGGCCATTTTGGACTCTTCGTTTGTGTATCATATTACCTAATTTTTTCTTTTTAAAACGTTGACAGAATGTAGTCGTTGTGTAAACTAAATAATAAAAATTTTACACGATGTAGATTTTAGTTATTTATCTTTCCATTTATTCTTCTTTCTTCTTGCCGATATATTCGATTGGATTATATTTTTTGTATAAATCATTGAATATTTTCAAAAATAAAATATTTTATGGAATAGATTCTAAATCAATTCGTCACCTGTTATTTAACCCATTCTATTAGGATAAAATAGGATTCTTCTATTACCAACATATTCCTACTCAATCGACAAAATCGGACTCTACTTACCGATAGTTTCTTACTCGATCGACAAAATGGAACTCTACTATTATCAATATTTTCTTATTGGATCGATAAAACAGGACTCTACTAATAGCGAGATTTTCATAAATTTTAAAAGATTTTAGAAATAAGGGATGTTTTTTTAGAAATTCGTTTCAATCATAAATCTTTTACTCTTTAAATCTTATCCTTAATATTATTTTAAATTGATATATATAAAAGTATGACAATTTAAATAATTTTATAATGATAAAAGTAGTATAATTAAATAATAAGTTTATAATTATTAAAGTTTTATAATTAAAAATAAATTATAAAGAATATTGTCATTGGATGTATCATTAAAAGTAAATTTTTTTTTTAATGAAATAAATTTTATAATGAACTTTTGTTTAGTTTAATTTATTATTAAATATAACACACATACACACACATATGTGTGTAAAATATTTTATACATTTTATTGAAAGTAAAATTATTAAAAATAAAATGTATAAAAATAAAACTTCTTACTAAAATTTATTATTAAAGAATAAAATATAACAATCTGATAAGAAAAATTTTATATTTTTTATAAATGTTTTTAATTATTATAAATGAATTATTAAATTTATTATTATTAAAAATTATATATATATATTATTAATTTAATATTTATTATTAAAATCAATAGTCTTAAAAATTTCGTTTTCTTTTTTTTTTTTTTTTTTTTTTTTTACACAAACTAGACATCTGAGTACTCAAAATATACCATAAAATATTCAAATCGATTAAAATTTATCTAAATCAATGGGGAAAAGAATGTTATCGATTACGTAAAGGACACACCTTTGTTTTGGCTTCTGTTCATTGATGTCACATAAAAGTAACGTAATTCAATCATTAGACTCAAATATTGCGGCATAATAATCACGTTGACACGATTATCATTGCAATTTATTACTTTGTGCACTTTAATCTATTATATTATAGATCATATACTCGTTCAAAAATATGATGATGTTGTATATGAACAAGTGTTTCTTGTTCCTTCTTTCTTTATTTAATTTTTTCTTCTTCTTTCTCTCTTTTCCTTTTCTTTTATATATATATATATATATATATATATATATATATATATATATATAAACATTGACCATTAATCAAATTTAGTTTTTAGGAATTTGATATAAAACGAGAAAATCAAAAAATCTTTTTATTTACGACGTGTTACCTCAGAGTAATACGTTCATTCATCAAGGAGTAATATCAGAGCAATTCTGGCAAATTTAAAAATAAATTATAAAACAAGAGAGAAAAATTAATAATAACAACGATTTATGATTTTTATTCGCGATCATGTTTCGGAAAATTATTTTATTGTGTACAGTTATTGTATCTCTCGTACAATGTAAAAAGGTATTTAAATATTTCATTCATTACTATTTTATTCATTATTATTTTATTCATACATATATACGTATATATTTATTTATATATAAATATATATACATATATTTATTCATTTATTTGTTTTTTTTAATTCAAAAAAAAAATTGTTTAATTATTTTTATTTCCATGATTATTTATAATTTATAAATTATTAAAAATATTTAAAAAATTTATAACTCCTCGATAAAATTGATTATAATATATTATAACACTTTTCAATTAAAAAATTAATTATTTAATTAATTATTTATTTAATTAACATATAATTAATTAATATATAAAAGAATTATTTTCAATTTTTTTTTCAATCTTGTTTCATAAAATTTAATTTACAAAAAGATAATTATTTTCAATTTTAATTCAGTCGTTTACGTACTGTACAAAATAAAGATATTTATATTTAATATTTTTAAACAATTTCTGTGAATCTAAAAAAAAAAAAGAAAAGAAAAAAAATTAATTAAAAAATAATACAATATTTAATCAATGTTTTAATCATTTTAATTTCAAGCTTCACCAATATATGACACCGGAAGAAGTAATGGCAGTGTTTCACACGAGTCATGAAGAAGGTATTTGAATACTTTTTAATTTTATTAAAATTTATTGGAAAAAAAAAAATTAAAATGAAATAAAATACAGAAAGAAGAAAAGATATTCAAGCTTGAAATTTTTTAAATAATTCAGTCTTATTAACATGTGATAAAAACTTCTCGTTTTAATTAATTAATTTATTTATTTATTTATTTATTTATTTATTTATTTATTTATTTATTATTAAAAGAAAAAAAAAGTGAAAAGAAATTATTAATAAAATTAATGAATTAACTATAGTACCAGATTATGATGTCGTTCCAAT
Source organism: Vespula pensylvanica (assembly GCF_014466175.1). Lineage (NCBI taxonomy): Eukaryota > Metazoa > Arthropoda > Insecta > Hymenoptera > Vespidae > Vespula > Vespula pensylvanica. The sequence goes on along the minus strand of NC_057709.1, from coordinate 1,330,881 downwards.
ACAACACACTGTCCATCAAAGAAATTTGGATGACAATCAAGAAATACAATTTAAAGCTTTCGATAGAGACATTAAATTGTATCTTACTCCTACGGAGGGAATACTTGCTAGCGAAAACACACCCGTTTGGACTGTATCTTCTAATCCGAATTATCCTGAAGGATTGAAATATGATCTAATACCGAATGTAAGTTCATATATTTTTTTAATACGATCAAACGTTAACATATTTAAGATGAAAAGTTTTTAAAAAGATTTTTTCTGAAAGCAAAAATTTATTTCCAAGAAATAAGAAAAAGAAAGAATCCTATCGATGTCTCATATAAAGAAGAAAATATTGTCTCAACGATTGGATTTAAAAGATATAAAAAAAGAATATTTCTTTCAGGCCATGAAAAATATAGGTAGAACATTTCATGATATGAATAATACTGCGTCGATACTGATGCAATTGGATGCTAATAGAAGATTACATCTTGTGAGTAAGAACACTTATAGAAAGATCAAACTCTGTTGATTTGTCGTAATGAATGAAACTTTTTTTTTCAAGAACGGAATCATTTCTTCTGTTAACAAAGTAATTCGACGTTTACCTCACCGCATTTTACATGATGTACTTTACAGTGAGAAAAATTTATACAAGCCTCTTCATACTAAAAATGTAACTAAAAACGATGACCTCGCTTATACTTATCATCATGTTATTTATGAGATACCAAAAAATAGAAAAAAGCACTATAAGGAATTCAGTAAGTTGAAATTTTAACATAACGTGTAAACATAATTGTATATTAACTTTTAAAAATCTAATCTATTTATTAAAATTTCTTAATATTTTTAGAATTGTCGAATCCAAGCAAACGTATTAACAACACAGGACACAAGCATAACGTACCAGATGTTATTTATCCAGAAATATTAATCATAATGGATAACAGTGAATACGCGTAAGCAAAACTAAATCATTTTAATTTGTGTGTTTAATTATATAAAATCTAAATGTCTAATAATCTCTTTGAAAATGTTCAGATTAGTTGGAAATGATATCAAACATGCTATAAGATATATCCTTTCATTTTGGAACGGTGTAGATTTAAGATACAGATTATTAAACAATCCAAAAATTCGATTCAATATTGCCGGTATAGTTATAGCTTTGGTAAGCTAACTTACTTTCTTAATTTCTTTTTTCTTTTTCTTAATTATTTAATATTTACTAAATATATTTTATTTTAGGATAACAATGCAACTTCGTATATGGAAAAAAATCGTTTAGAAAGTGAATCGCTTATGGTAGATGTTGATAAAGCTTTACGTGAAATGGCAGATTATATTTATAGAGAGACAAGATTCCCAATTGGTTTCTATGACATAGCGATCACTATGACCCAGTAAGAATATATATATATATATATATATATATATATATATATATATGCATATATAAAAATAAAGTAAGTTAATAAAACATCTAAAAAATTTTTTAAATATTTACTCCTTTTTAGATTAGATATATGTAACATGGTGGATGATTATTGCGATGATTCGACTCTTGGTAAGTAACTCTAATGTTATATTTATATTATTTTACATATTTTTTATATATTTAACATTTTAATCTAATTTATTTATTTACACAGGTTATGCATATGTATCAGGAGCATGTAACAGACAAGACGATAAGAAAACTTCAGAAATGGCTGGTATCGTAGAGGATAATGGTGGTTTTAGTGGGATTATACCAGCTGCTCATGAAATTGGCCATTTGTACGTTACTATACTTAAAAAAAATTCCTTGACACTCTTATAAATTATTAAAAACGTATTACAATGACAATTTTAGAATCGGAGCCAGACATGATGGTAATCCAACATATGCTACCAATTGTTCAGAACATGACGGCTACATCATGACCAGCGGTTTAATGTTAAATGAAAATGGATTTGAATGGTCTAACTGTAGTATAAACGCGTTTTATACATTCCTCAGGTAAATTTTTCCCTTTAAAATTTTCTTTGTAACAACGCTAACAGAATATATATAAAATTATTATCATTACAGTGAAGACAGAGCGAAATGTCTTTATAACGAACCTGTAAACGGTCACTCGTTACCTCGAATTCTGCCAGGCAAATTAATGTCACTCGATTATCAATGTAAGAAAGTACATGGTCATGAAGCAAAAGCATGTAATGTAAGTTTACGAACAAATATATATATATATATGTACTTAAAGAGTAAAATACATTAAAATACTTGTACTTTTCAGACTGATCATACTGTCTGTACTAGATTAGATTGTTTAGTGCCAGGAAGTGAAAGTGCGTGCACAGCTATAGCTCCAGCAGCTGAAGGTTCTTCTTGTGGAAAAGGCGTCGTAAGTATATGAGATTGCATATATTTACATCAATTGATCGTTCACCAAAATTAAACAATTTTCTTCCTGCCGTAATATCAAAAATTTTTTCTCTAATATTTTATTTGTCAAAATTGATTACCTATTCTTTTTTCAGTTTTGTCTCAACGGTAAATGCGTTCTGGAAGGATCGTATATGAAATCTAACGATAAGAAATTCTGGTTAAGACGTTTCCAACCATTATTCAAACTTCAAAAGATTGTGAAACCATTTGTCTTATGAAACATCCTTTAGCAGCGAATAATAAATTAATACATTTTTATAGAAATTAAGATTTTTCGATATTTCTTTATCCCATTACGAAAAGTATCAAAATTTATTTTATTATGTTTATCATTTAATAATTTTTGGATCTATACCTATTTCATCGTACAACTCGCTTTTAGTACCAGGGTAATTTTCTAAGATACAATCTATTATTTCTGTACATAATCTTTTACGTTTAGTATATTCACGAGAATATTCGTCTAGAGAAGATTGTGTTTTTCTTTTCGTTTCAGTTAAATCCGTACTTCCAGTAGATTCGATAAGTTTATCTAATTTATTAGTTAAAACTTTAATACTCTCTTCGAGCGAAACTTTCTCTTGACGTGCTTCTTCAAGAGTAATAGATGATTTTAAAGATTTTAATAAAGTTTCTTGATTTTTAATCTCTTTTTCGAGATCTTGATACTTAGTTTCTACTTCGTTCGCATGTGCCTGTAATTCCTTATCGATTCTCATTAATTCCTCTATATCTTGCGTCGAATCCTGAACAACGCAATAAACTTTTTGCTTTCCATATACCTAATAAAATATAAGAAATATTTAACTTACATATCCGTCTACAATTACTTTCATTACAATAAACAAAATCCACTTACTTTTTCAAATATCTTTCCTTCTGCCAATAAGTGATCAATAGCTTTTTGAACGGCAGATTTTCCAAATTCATTATGCAAGTTCAACACTATATCGTTCACACTGTAAGGTCTGTTTTGGATTTTTAAATGTTTGTATACGGTATCCATGGCCATTATTTGTTAACAAATAACATTTTTCTGTATAACTTATTTATAAGCTGTAGTAATATTAATTAAAATAATATACACACACATCAATGATTTTATATTACATATATTAATACAAATTAAATAATCATCCCTTACCATTCAAAATAGTTAATAAATAAGTAACCATTTTGCAACGCCAGTACTTATAAAATTATCTTAAATTCTGCAAAATATATTCGTTTATACACATAAAAACGAAAAAAAATCATACACTTTTACCATACAATTACATAGCTGACAGAAAAGAAAGTTTACAATCCAAAATCATTCAAATTATGAAAACTGTTCAAATATGTTCATATCAAGAACGATATTATCGATAATAATGGTGGAAATTATTTACAGCGCTTTAGGAAATAGAACTAATGATTCACAATTATCGACCAAATTAAATATACAAGCTTTCTTGAAAAATCATTATTAAAATATTAAATTATTGTGGTTATGTTTCAATACGACATATAACGATATACAAACATAACAGATATACACGTAAAAATATATGAGAGTAATAATTAATATATAAAATAAATATATAAAAGAGTAATAATTTTAAGATATTAGTTAACTTACCATCGTAAGAGGACTCCAAAAATTATCGACCGCTTTCTATTACGAATTACTCACAACTATCTTGATATCAATGATGGCAGCAACATAGCGACTGAAACGTGATTGGTTACCATCTTAAAGGAGGACACGTGACTTGGAAAAAATTTTCCGAAATATTTCAAACATTTGAATATGTAAAGAAGTCTAAGAAAAACAGTATCGTTGTAAATATAAGAAGCATAGAATAATACCTTAATATTAAACAAGGTTTAAAACAAAATTAAATCTATTGGTTAATACAGTTGTCGGTAAGTCAGTAATTTCATCAAAATAATAATAAGATTTTCGTGATTAAATAATAAATAAAAAATGAATATTGTTTATAATATTACAAATATTTATAAGAATATATTTCAATCTAAGGATCAACATACGAATATAATTAATAAATCGTAATATCAGTAACGCCGCTCTGGTGTCGTTATTACTAAACAAAAACTCTCGATCGATAATCTGTCTCTTTAGATACAAAGTTTCCTATAATATCGACAGTGTGATTTACAATATTTTCTGTTACATACCGATTCTTATACATACTGTTATCTACTTTATCATACAAATAAGAAAATTCAACAAACATATATATATCTTTACAAATGTACACACATACACATATCATATCAATATCCACTAACACAATAACAAAACCATATGTTACCTTATCCACTGGCAGTATTAATCAATTTATCTATTTAAAGATAAATATATCAATGTTTTCTCCCAACAATTTCTTGAGTGGTCCAGTTTAAGGCTTAGTATCCTTTTAGTAACCATCTTGTTCGTGTCTCCTGTTTATCAAATAGAAAAGAAAACTAAGCGGAAATAATTTCGTATAACAACATATATATATATATATATATATATATATATATATATATATATATATATACCTGATTAATTACGTTTTGTGTGGTGAATCAAAACTAGAAAAAGAAGAAGAAGAAAAAAAAGAAGAAAAGAAATAGAGATATATAGCAATATATACATATATGTAAAAAGAGATGGTAGATATGTGATTAGTATAAAAGAAAAGAATAAGATATACGTACACCTTATGTAGTAGAGTATAAATAACAAGTCACAGGTATGAACACAAACATACATACATACATACATACATATATATGTGTGTGTGTATATATGTATATATGTATATATAACTTTATTAGCACCGAGTTATACTCGCGAACAAAATCCCAACAGAGGACATTAAGAAGGATATATATCGAACTGTTATTTGTGCAAGTTATCTCTGTAATAAGAAAGTGACACAAATCTTAACTGGTTCAACATAGAACGTGCTGATAATAATGGGTGATCTAATTAATTTAGTTACAGAAGTTCTGTTTTTTTTTTTTTTTTTGTATAGTTCTTTTTATATATATATATTTTTTTTCTTCTTTTTCTTAATTTGAAATGGAGGTCCATATAAGACATTTCATAAAATAAAATTTTGCGTCATACTATTTATCATTTCTTATATGATGAAAATATGCTACGACTGATGTAATCTATTAATTCGAATTTTGAGTGATGATTTTATTTTAATTTTTTCTTTTTTTTTTTTTTTTCTCCGACTTTCTCATTTTCGATATTGCTTATCGTAGTATTTAAAATTTGTACGATATAATATATTTATAGTATTTCATTTGAATAGTCGATAAAAGAGTTCCAACATTTTATCCATTCGTTAGATATTCATTTTAAAAGATAATAATAAGAATTTGAAAGTGACATCGTTTATTACTTCAAACTACGTAAATTTTCTTAATCCGTTAACGACATTTTGTCATTTGATATGTGTATGTGTGTATATATGTGTACATAGTCGTGTATGTGTGTTTGTGTGTGTAGAATAAAAACGTATATATATAAATATATATATATATATATATTATTAGAGATAAAAGATAAAAAAGATAAAGGAGTCATATAAATCTTAAGATATTTTAATGACATATAAATACATTTTTCTTTTTAAAGAAGTATATATATAACACCGTGATTGGTATAATTACTGATAAAGTTAGAAATGTTTCAAGTGGTAGGATGTTAAATATCAGTAATTAAACCATTTGCAATTTCTATAGATTTTGTTTTACTTTTTTTATTTTTATTTTTCTTTTATTTTCTTGTGCTGTTTTATCGACATGTCGTGTATAAATTATTTTACAGATCTCCTTACTAAATATTGTACCGGAAGAATGTTATATGTTAACGCGGCAGCATGTGTATCAATATTATTATTATTTATGGGATTATCAATTGGATTAAAAACAAATAAATTTAAAGGTAGCGATGCATTAGATCTGGCACCACTTATCGATGGGTAAGTAAGATCGTTCGTTTGAACAAATATCGAACTCGGTCGATAATGTACGTTCGAACTTATTGTTAATATTTTTTTTTACAGACATAACGATTTACCATACAATATATATGTAAAATTAAATAACAATTTAACGGCATATCCATTTGAAAAATTACTCACTAATGATCCAATTTGGGGAAAACGAGCATGTTCAACATGTTACACGGATTTGCCACGTTTGAAAGCTGGGAAAGTTGGTGGACAGGTAAGCTATGAATAAAAGATACAATTCGTTTGTTTCTTTTGTTATTGTTGATTATAGTCGATAAATAAATTATATTAGTATGTTTAATATTTTTGTCTTCTTTTTTTTGTAATAAATATTCTTTACAGTTTTGGGTTGCGTATGTATCCTGTAATTCACAATACAAAGATGCGGTACAATTGACATTACGTCAGATAGATGTAATTAAAAGATTTATAAATCTTTATCCAGACCATCTGCAATTGGTTAAAAATGCAAGAAATATCGAAGTTGTTTGGAGAAGTGGTAAAATAGCATCGATGATTGGAGTCGAAGGTGGACACTCTTTAGACTCTAGTTTAGCTGTATTAAGGATTTATTATGAATTAGGAGTTCGTTATGTCACATTGACGCATACTTGTAATACACCTTGGTAAGTCTGACTGCATTACCGACTAATGGTAATACGCTCATATATATAATACATTTTTCTATTCTTTTTTTTTCTTTTTCATTTATTTTATTTTTATTCTATTCTTTTTTTTTCTTTTGCATTTATTTTATGAATATTCTACATATATTGATTTTAAATTACTCGTAATATATTATAGTAAATCAAATTACTTCAATCTCTCTCTCTCTCTCTTTCTCTTTCTCTACATTATCGACAGATGATACGTAGACATTTACAATAATAAATTTTTTTTATTCTATTTAAAAAAATTGTATTTTATTAGAATATTCTAACATTGTTCATGACCATAAATTCGTTATAATAATTTCAATTTTTTATTTCATTCAGATATTTTTTCACAATGATATATTCTTTAAAACGTGTTATGATCTATTTCATCGAGATTATTATTAACATTAATTATTACTAATGAAATTACATTATAATGATCTGATTCGATTTTTTCTTTTTTTTTTTTTTTATAGAGCTGATGCATCTACCGTTAATGATGGATATGCATATAATCTTACAAGATTTGGAGAAGTATGCATTTGTTTTTTTTTCCTATTTTTTTCCAAATAACAAATTTGATTCAAAATAAAATAAAATTATTTTGTAGACCTTCGTTTATGAAATGAATCGTCTTGGGATGTTGATAGATCTGTCACACGTTTCTCACAATGTCATGAGACAAGTTCTTGCTATTTCACGAGCACCCGTTATATTTTCTCACTCTTCCGCATTTTCTATTTGTAATAATTATCGAAACGTTCCTGACGACGTATTGCACTTGGTAGTAAGTAATTTTTTTTTTTCAATATGTATCCCTGATATATTTCTTACAATATATATTTTATCATTTTCTACTTTATCAACAGAAGGAAAATGAGGGTATCGTTATGGTAAATTTTTATTCGCAATTTCTTAATTGCAATAAATTTAAAAACGCAACAATACAAGATGTTGTAGGTACGATATATATCTAAAACAAACAAATTTAATTATAAAGTTATCATCATTATTATCGATTAAATTAACTCCGCATGTTTCATACATATATTTTTTTCAGATCATATTAATCATATTAGAAGTATTGTTGGAGTAAATCACATCGGTATTGGTGCTGATTATGATGGTGTAGATAAGTAAGAATAAATCAATAATTATTATTATTATTATTATTATTATTATTATTATTATTATTATTATTATTATTATTATTTATGAATAATTCTCAATGAACAGTGTACCAGAAGGTTTGGAAGATGTATCAAAATATCCATCCTTGTTTGAACGTCTGTATCAAAGCCGTGAAGGAGAACAAGAATGGAGTAAGGAAGATTTAGAAAAATTAGCTGGAAGAAATTTTATCACAGTTATGACTAAAGCAGAAATGGTATGAAAGTTAATATTAATATCGATATGATTATAATCATAACATAAATTTTTGCCTTTCATAAAATAAAATATGAATTATTCTTTTCAAAAAGGTTCGCAATTCAATGTCGTCTCATCCACCTATTGAAGATATTATTGCAGCAAGAGATATATTCCAAGCTCAAAAGAATGAAGGACTCGAGCCAGGATCTTGTCAAACTGCAAAGGAGTAAATATTTTCAGAAATTCATTAGAACAATCAAATCTTATTACATAGAAAGTAGATTTTCTTATCGATTTATTTTTTACTTCTCTATTTTCTTACAGGTGGAATGAGGTATTATATTTATATGCTATAAATAAAACGAGACAGACTGACTCAAATGATTATTTTTAGGTAAAAGATAATGCGTATTTTTAGATTTAAAACAACATACTATTCGTAAATGTTTCTTAATACATGATACATCTTTATATTGTTTTATAAGTATTAAGTTTCTTTTATTGAAATTCAAAAAATCTATTCCAATCCAAACAAATGACAATTAACGTTACGTCCGATAATGGCACAAAAGTCTTGCCTGAAAAGAAATATTTATAATGTAAGATTGACATAAAAAAGTTTTCATATTTTAAAGAATCGATATCTACAATATTAATATTAACCATTGACTTTTTCTGATAAATGGAAGAACTTCTGGTGGCATGAAACCATTAAATTTACTAACTATAGAAGTTCCATATGCACCCATGTCGCTCCATACAAGCCAATCTCCTATTTCATATTCTGGAAGTAATACATCTTTGATGATACAATCAAAGGAATCAAGAGTTGGTCCCCATAAAGTGGAAGAAAACTTTTTATTAGATATAGGCTGCAATAAATTTACTTTTAGTAATATATATAATAAATAAAATAATTATGAATATATTATATTAATAATATACATTGAACAGTGAATTTGGATGACGTGATTTCAAATCATACAATTCTTCTATAAACCCAGTATAAACTCCACAATTAATATAATACATCTGCTTCAGACTATTTCCACTAGATATAGTTTTTTTAGAATGTAAATAGCTAGCCAAAGTAAATGCAGATGCTACGTAGTATCTACCTGGTTCACTTATAATTTCTATAGTAGGATCTATTTCTTTGATCGCATCATTAATTATATATGAAATCTAAACGGAATGAGAAGATATCTATTAATATATTTCATAAATATATTAACATAAATAATAAACAGACCTCCTCGATTTCAATTCCAATTTCTCCAGGAAAACCCCCTCCAATATCAATTAACTTGATATCTTCGCATCCTATTGATTTAGCAAAAGTAATCAAGTCCTTACATATTTCAATTCCACGTTTATACGCATTGAATTCTTTACATGGGCTACCAACGTGGAAACTAAATCCAT
>NC_057709.1:1318714-1320885 GCF_014466175.1 Vespula pensylvanica | reverse complement strand
TTTATACGCATTGAATTCTTTACATGGGCTACCAACGTGGAAACTAAATCCATATAAAATTAAATCTAGATCTTTTGCAAGTTGTATTAATTCTTTTGCTTCATCACCTGGTTCACATCCATATTTGATTCCAAGATTGATATATTTAGCGAAAGAAGAATTGCTATCGCATCGGAAGCGAATAACTATTCTATTAAAAATAATATTTGAATAAATTTGTGATACAAAGTAAAATAATCGACATAATATAGGAATACGGAATAAAATTTACATACTTTGCTTCAGGAAACAATTTTTTAATTTTAAAAAGTTCTAACTTGCCATCTACTGTCATTTTCTTGACACCTAGACTTTTAGCAAATTTTATATGAGACGGACACTTTGTGGGATTTGCAAAGATTATTCTATCAGGTGATATACCCAACTGTATAATTTGTTGAATTTCTTGCTGTTACAAGTTACGATTAATAATGATACTGTTTTATATACAAATAAGTATTTTATATAAAAATAAAATTATATACCTTTGATGCGCAATCGAAGTTCGCATTCATAGCTGCCAAAACCTTTATTACCATTGGATTAGGATTACATTTTATAGCTGATAATAAAATTTTTCTATTATTCTATATTCTTATAACGTTACACAACAAAAAATACTTTAGAAATTTTACCATAATATGGTACAATTCTTGGCATTTTTTTAATCCACTCTTGATGCTGTTTCATTATAATACCAAGATCTAATATATAAAATGCATCTTCTTGATCACGAGTAGTAATGACATTTTTTAAGATGTCATAGTCTTTAAACTTATCCTCGTAAATTTGAATTTCATTGACATTAAAGGAAATCATGTTTTAGATATACTCTACAGTATTTCACTGTTTCAATCCATTCACTTATATACTAATGTTATCACTGATCACTATTATTTTCTATAATGTATATGATAAAATTTCATATTTTGTCGACAAAATTAGAAGCAATTACCATCAAGTAGATAGTTACTGGTATGATGTAAGAAAATTACATAACAAAACTTCTTCAATGACCTTCAAAAATAAAACGTAAAATAATAAATAAGTTGTATATAAAAAATTGTATATAAAAGTTGTATATAAATAATAATAAGTTCTAAATAAAAAATTGAATTATAGCATTTATATTTTACATACTTATGTACACATATTTATTAAGGATATAAAGCAGATTTATTATATATAAAATAAGCATTATCATTGGATTATTAACATTTTATTTCTAGATATAAAATGTCATACCCATAAACATTAAATATATCCGATAGATACAGAATAAAATTAAACATAAACATTAATGACAACATATAAATTAATAACTATAAATGATTCAATTTTCTAAAATTATATAAATGATTTGAAATACCAAAGATCTTCCAGAAATGTTATGAACATATTTTAACAACTTGTATCTTTTATTTTATCATAAAGAAATTTGTAGCTTTTATTTCATTATTTACTTTACAACAATTATTATTTCACAAAACTGTATATTATTTGAAATAATAAATATTGTATTTCATAAAATAAATATACAATTTCCTAAAAAATCATTATAATATTAAATTTATACGGATTATATTTCAATACGATAATAATTATAATTGACACATATAATAATTAATATATAAATTTGTAACAAAAAAGGAGGCATTGTCAAAAATAATAAGTTAATATTATATACAAATATATATATGTATATATACTTACTATATTATTATGTTATATATTATTATTATAGCAATAATAATAATAATAATAGTAATAATATAAAATGGATTATCCCTACAGAAACTATAAAAAAAGAACATTCGAAAAAAAATACTATAAATAATATACAAACGATCTCATCTTTTGATCTTTAATAAAATAATATATAAAATATAAATGTACATTCGGTAATTATTACAACGATAATTATTAACAAATAAGTAATTATTGCAATATCGACATTTATAATATATTCTAATTCCATACATATTTTAAAATATTTTTTTCGTCCTTTATATGCATAAAAAGAAAAACAAATAGAATCGATATTTTATGATAAAATTAAATAGCAAACTGTCTTAGAATATCATCAAGGACGACATTATCGATAACAACAGTGGAAGTATATTATAGCACTT
>NC_057709.1:1315159-1318614 GCF_014466175.1 Vespula pensylvanica | reverse complement strand
ATCATCAAGGACGACATTATCGATAACAACAGTGGAAGTATATTATAGCACTTTAGTAAACAGAACTAACAATTGTTTATTACCGATCAAATTAAACATAATATTCTTTTTGAAATCTTATTTTTATAATATTAAATTATTATGGTTATATTTTAATACGATAAACGATACACAAACATAATAGATATGCATATAAAAATATATAAAAAAGTAATAATTCCAAAATATTGGTTATGTTATCATCGCAAAAGTAGTTTAGAAATTATTCAGTTATTTTCTATTACTCATCTATGAATTATTCACAACTCGAATAAAACTCGAATAACAATACTATATTTGCATAAACATACTTACAAAGATGATAATGTTAATTGAAACTAGATAATTGGCTGCTAAAATACGACGGCCGACTATTCTGATACCGTTGATGAAAACAATATGGCGATTGACACGTGTTTGGTTATGATCTTAGTAGCGGACATACTACAATGTCTAATAGATTTTTGAAGATATTTTAGATCTGTTCCAATACATAATAGTTCATAAGAAAATTATCTTTATTAAAAATAAAAAGAATCTGAAACAATTAAAAATATTTTTATTATTATTATTTAATATTTTTATTAATATTTAAAAAAAAATTATAAAGTATCCTTTTTTTTAAATCACAATTATCTTCATAATACAAGACAGTCTGTCAGAATAAATGATATAATATAATACAATAGCCTAATTCAAGTGAATAATGTAAAATGTTGTGAATATGTTGAATTTGTTACTGTTATAAATTATGATTAAGAACATATAATATTGACTTATATAAAAATGAAATTATTTATCTTTGATGCGCATATCAAAATAGAAACTCGCATTCATAGCTAACGATACAATTTTTCTATTATTCTATATTCTTATAATGGTACACAATAAAAAAATATTTTAGAAATCTTACCATAGTACGGTACAATTCTTGGCATTTTTTTAATTCAACCTAAATGTCTTTTCATTGTAATACCAAGATCTAATATATAAAATATACTTTCTTGATCAATAATGATTTTTTTTTAAATCTCATATTCTTTTATATCGTCCTTGTAAATTCCAATTTCATTGACATTAGTAAAAAATATATTAAAACATATTTTATATATTATATTTTACATCAAAAGACTGTTTTGTTGAGTAACTTATTTATAAGCTAAAATATTATTTTCTATATAGTACAAGATAAAATTTTATTGCAACAATAATATGATGTATAAGTTGCAAATTATGTCTTAAAAAAATGAACATAATATCTTTTAGAAAAAGGACGTAAAATAATAAGTGATAAAAAAAATTTTAAGTTTTCAAATAAATTATTTTGTCGTATTTATGTGTATATATTTATTATTTATATTAAACAGATTTATTATATATAAAATAAAAATTATCATCGGTTTATCAAGATTATTAAAATATGATTTATAGACATAAACTATTATACACATGAACATTAAATATATTCCAAATATTAAAAAGAAAATTGAATATGTATAGTGACTATAACATAAATTAATTATTATATAAATAATTCTATTCTTAATGGAATTTTAGAGTTGTTTTAAAAATATTATGAACATATTTTAACAATGTTTATCTTTTATTTTACTAGAGGAAGTAATTATTCATATCTAATTTGCAACAATTATTTTTTATACTATGAAACATTGTTATATAATGTTCCTATACTAAGATAAAATTTTTTAATGACACGTTCAATGCCATGTGATAATTAGTTGCACATTAAACTACATGTAATAGCAATGATGCGTATATTTAATGCTCTTAAATTATACATTTTATAATAAATGTGAAATTGAAAAATGTATTTAAAATATAAAAAATGCATTATAGAATAAAATAAATTGTTTCCAATATGTTTTAATTAAATATATTGTATCATGTATTTCAATATTAACTTTTATTAAGAAATAGATAACTGAAACTATAAAGAGAAGTGAAAAGTGAAGTAATAAAAAAAACTAGTTAAAAATTGTTTTTCCGTATATTAATTTTATTTTGTTATCATTATGATAGTAATGCAGAAATTATCGATTCTTTTTTATTATCTATATACGAATTATTCAGAACTCAAATAAAAATCGAAAACCATATTATATTTCAACAAACATCGGAATTAAAATATGATCAATTATTATTTTAACGATGGATGTGATTTTTAATAATTTTTCTAAGTTATTTTAAACTCATTATAATATATAAAAGTCTATAAAAATGTAAGCGTTTATAATAAATGTAATATGTATGAATTTACATATGACATAAAAATATTTTTCTGAAAATAATGATTTTATTGACAATACAATACTATATAAATTAATCTGAATGAATAATACGATTAAGTAAAATAAAATATGTATTTCTAAATTTTAAAATAACAAATATACTTCGTAAGTGCACGATATATACCTTCATTATTTTTTAAATATATTCGTTTATTGAAATTCATATTATTTATTCTAATCAATTGTTAATGTTTACAATCCATTATTTATATCACATCTAGTAAAGGCACAAAAATCTTGCCTGAAAAAAAATATTTACGACGTGAGATTATTATAAAAATTTATAATATTCATATTAAAATCTTGAATATTTCTATTAACCATTGACTTTTTCTGATAAACGGATGAACTACCAATGGCATATACCCACAAAATTCAAAACTTATAGAACTTGTATATGAACCCATATCGCTCCATACAAGCCAATCTCCTATGTGAAATTCTGGTAGTAATACATCTTTAATGATACAATCAAAAGAATTACAAGTCGGACCACATATAGTAGAAAGATACTGTTTATCAGATACAGGCTGTAACAAATTGTCTTTCTATAATAAATAGATCCATATATATATTGAAAGTAAAGAAAATAATTCTATATATAATATATTTATTATATACATTGGACAGTGAAATTGGTTGACGTGAATGCAAGTTCAACAATTCATCTACAAAACCACTGTATACTCCGCAGTTAATATAATACATATGTCTTGGACTGTTTTCCTCCCATATAGTTTTTTTTGAGTGTAAATACGCAGCTAAAGTAAAAGCAGATGTTACGTAGTATCTACCTGGTTCACTTATAATTTCTATAGTAGGATCTATTTCTTTGATTGCATCATTAATTACATATGAAAGCTACACGGAATAAGAAAATAACTATTAATACATTTTATAAATATATTAACAGATTTCATATTAATAAACTGACCTCATCGATTTCAATTCCACTTTCTCCAGGAAAACCTCCTCCAATATCAATTAACTTAATATCTTTGCATCCTATCGATTTAGCAAAAGTAATCAATTCCTTACATATTTCAATTCCATGTTTATACGCATTGAATTCTTTACATGGGCTACCAACGTGGAAACTAAATCCAT
>NC_057709.1:1310988-1315059 GCF_014466175.1 Vespula pensylvanica | reverse complement strand
ATCATCAAGGACGACATTATCGATAACAACAGTGGAAGTATATTATAGCACTTTTCAAATTAAACATACAATTCTTTTTGAAATCCTATTATTATAATATTAAATTATTGTGGTTATATTTTAATACGATAAACGATACACAAACATAATAGATATGCATATACAAAAAACGTAATATATAAAAAGTAATAATTCGGATGTATTGGTTATGTTATCATCGTAAAAGTAGTTTAGAAATTACCAGTCACTTTCTATTACTCATGTATGAATTATTCACAACTTGAATAAAAATCGAATAACAATACTATATTTGCATAAACATACTTACAAAGATGATAATTTGTTAATGAAAATTGTAGAAAATTGGATGCTCCAATAGGACGGCCGACTATAATCATATCGATGATAAAGCAATATGGCGATTGAAACGTGATTGGTTATGATCTTAATAGCGGACATACTACAATGTCAAATAGATGTGTGAATATATTATAAATCTATTCCAATACATAATAGTTCATAAGAAGAGTCTTTATTAAAAATGAAAAAGGTATAACATAATTAAAAATATTTACATGATTATTATCTAATAGTTTTATTAATATTGAAAAAAAAATTATAATTCAAAATATTTTTTTAAAATCACAATTATCTTCATAATAAAATATAATTTATTCGAAGGAATAATATAATACAATACAATAACCTAATTCAAGTGAATAATATAATCAGATCAAATAAAATAAGTATTAGCAAATTTTGAAGTAACAAATATAATAGACATATAAATGTTTCTAATACAAAAAACATTCTTTTATTATTTTTTAAATATATTTTTTATCGGAATTCAAATCATCCATTCTAACCTATACAATTAATTACGTTACATCTATTTAAAACTATTTTATTTATAATATAAGATTAATATCAAAAATTATAATATTTTAAAGAATGAAGATCTCAAATATTTATATTAATGATGAACTTTTTCTGATAAATTTCTAATAAATCGGTCATTAAATTCACAAACTCTAGAAGTTGATATGCATCCGTTTTTCGATACTAGGCAATTTTCTATTTGAAATTCTGGTGATAATACATTTTTGATGATGCAATCACAGGAATCACAATTCGCATCCCCGTGTCGTAGAAAGATATTCTTTATCAAAAACAGGCTACAATAAATCAATTTTGTGTAATAAATACATACATACATAAATTCATATATGCGTGCGTCGTGCGTACGAGTATGTATATGTAAGTATGAGTGTATTGAAAGTTAAGAAAATAATTCTGGATATAATATATCAGTTACATACATTAAACAGAGAGATTGAATGACGTAAATTCAAGTTCAATGATTCTCCATTATAAACTCCACAGTTAACGTAATACGACTGTTTCAGATTATTTCCGTGAGTAATAGTAAGTGTAGAATGTAAGTAGTCAGCTAAAGTAACAATAACTGTTACATAGTATCTATCTTGTTCTCTTATAATTTTTATAGTAGGATCTATTTCTTTGACTGCATCATTAATTATATATCACCGTGTAATTGTGTATATCTAATCTTGCTCTATTTAATAATACTTTATAAACTATAAACTTTTAACAAATTTATTATCATATAGTGAATTATTATTCACTTAGTGAATTGACCGTCATATTAAAATATCTTTAAAAATCTATTTGATGATGTAACATGTCCGATGCTAAGATCCATAACCAATTATGTTTCAATCGCCATATTGTTTTTACCATCGGCATCAGAATAATCGGCCATTTTATTTCGGTATTCGATTTTCTACAGTTTTTATTAACGAATTATCATCTTTGCAAATATATTTACGCAAATATAATATTGTTATTTGATTTTTATTCGAATTGTGAATAATTCATTGATGAGTAATAGAAAAGGATATGGTAATTTCTGAACAACAGTCATAATAACAAAATCAATATTTCAAAATTATTACTTTTTTATTACATGCATATCTATTATGTTTGTGTATCGTATATTGTATTAAAATATAATCACAATAATTTAATATTATAATAATGAAATTTCAAAAAAAAATTGTATGTTTAATTCGTTAGATTCTATTTGTTAAAACGGTATAATTTATTTCAACTATCGTTATCGCTAATATCGTGCTTGATAATGTTATAAGATAGTTTTAATAGCTTGAATAGTTTTTAATCGTAAGTGAAACTTTTATTTCTGTCAGTTAATTAATTTTATCGTTTAATTTTTTCGGTTTCACTTATTTTGTTTTTTATGAATAGGAACAATGAAATAAATCTTTTAAAATATGTACGAAATTAAGAATATAGATATCAATATTACAATAATTCGAATACAAATATAATTACCAGAAGATAATTACAGAAAGATCGAGGAATTAATCATTTCAATGATTATAGAATGTAATCGTTTCAATATATCACTGTCTGTCGTTATCATTTGGGAAAAACTTTTCTTTTTCCCAATACGCGAGAAGTCCCCTTTCTTAATCGGTTAATATTAAAGTAGAACTTTGAGATAAAATATTTGTTAGGGATGAAAGTCTTCGGTTAAATAGCCAGATTCAGATAACAATAATTATATATATATATTTATTTATTTAATTAAACGGATTATCATTCCTTTTACATTTATTATAAAAAAAAACAATATAATTTTCTAAGAAGAATATAGTTTCCTTTCCTACAAAATCGTCACACTGCAATATAATAATTATAATAGTGATTCCAAAAATAATATTTTTAATCGCGTATCGCGCGTTATAGTCTAGACTGATATATAATTCAAAGAAACGAGATAATTATTGTAACAGAATTCAGATACAGAGACTGAGACAGAAATTACGTACGACATAACTGTACGCGAGATAATTACATTCCAACAGATAAGAGTTCATAAGAAAAGAGTCTATATTAAAAATAGAAAAAAAAGGAGAAAATAGTTAAAAATATTTTTTGAAGAATCATACTTATCTTTATAATACAATACAGTCCATTCGAATGAACGATATAATATAATAAATAGCTTAATCCGAGTGCTTAATATAGTCGAATAAATTAAAATTTGTATTTGCAAATGTTAAAATATTAAATATAGTAAACATATAAGTGTTACTAATACAAGGAACATTCTATTATTTTTTTTGTATTGGCATGAATTCAATTGTTTTGCACTAGCACGAAAATCATTCCTGAAATGAAAAATTGATGATGTAAGATTATTATCAAAAATTATAATATTTCAAAAAATTAAGAACTCAAATATTTATATTAACCATTGACTTTCTCTAAAAAATGGATAAACTATCGGTTTCGAAAACCCATTGAATTCACAAACTCTAGAAGCTGCATATGCACCCATATCCTTCCATACAAGCCAATCTCCTATATAAAATTCTGGTAATAATACATCTTTGATGATACAGTCACAGGAATCACAAGTCGGTCCCCAAATCGTAGAAAGATATTCTTTATCAGAAACAGGCTGCAACAAATTTATCTTTTGTAATATATACATACATACATACATACAAACATACATATATACAAACATATGTAGATTCGTGCATGCGTGCGTGCATGTGTATGGAGTGTGTATGTAAGTTCAAGTGTATTGAAAATTATGAAAATAATTCTGAATATAATAAATCAGTTACATACATTGTACAGAGAGATCGGTTGACGTGAATTCAAATTCAACAATTCTTCTATAAATCCACTATAAACTCCGCAGTTAACGTAACACATCTGTTTTAGACTATTTCCGTCAAATATAGTTCTTTTAGAATGTAAGTAGCCAACCAAAGTGCCTGCAGATGTTACGTAATATCTACCTGGTTCGCTTATAATTTCTATAGTAGGATCTATTTCTTTGATCGCATCATTAATTATATATGAAAGCTAAACGGAATAAGCAGATAACTATTAATATATTTCATAAATATATTAACAGATTTCGTATTGATAAACTGACCTCATCGATTTGATATCCACTTTCTCCAGGAAAACCCCCTCCAATATCAATTAACTTGATATCTTCGCATCCTA
>NC_057709.1:1307906-1310888 GCF_014466175.1 Vespula pensylvanica | reverse complement strand
GATTACTTTTGCTAAATCGATAGGATGCGAAGATATCAAGTTAATTGATATTGGGGGGGGTTTTCCTGGAGAAAGTGGATATCAAATCGATGAGGTCAGTTTATTAATACGAAATCTGTTAATATATTTATGAAATATATTAATAGTTATCTGCTTATTCCGTTTAGCTTTCATATATAATTAATGATGCGATCAAAGAAATAGATCCTACTATAAAAATTATAAGCGAACCAGGTAGATACTACGTAACAGCTGCATTTACTTTGGCTGGCTATTTACATTCTAAAAGAACTGTATTTAATGGAAATAGTCTAATACAGATGTATTATGTTAACTGCGGAGTTTATAGTGGCTTTATAGTAGAATTGTTGAATTTGAATTCACGTCTACCGATCTCTCTGTACAATGTATGTAACTGATTTATTATATTCAGAATTATTTTCATAATTTTCAATACACTTGACTTAAATACACATCCCATACGCATGCACGCACGCATGCACGAATCTACATATGTTTGTATATATGTATGTGTGTCTGTATGTATGTATGTATGTATGTATGTATGTATGTATGTATGTATGTATTTATTACAAACAATTAATTTGTTGCAGCCAGTTTTTGATAATAAATATCTTTCTACGATATGGAGACCGACTTGTGATTCCTGTGATTGCATCATCAAAGATGTATTATTACCAGAATTCTATATAGGAGATTGGCTTATATGGAAAGATATGGGTGCATATACAACTTCTAGAATTTGTGAATTTAATGGTTTTCTGCAGCCGATAGTTCATTCATTTATCAGAAAAAGTCAATGGTTAATTTAAATATCTGAGATATTTATTTCTCGAAATATTACAATTTTTTATAATAATCTGACATTATAAATATTTTTTTTAGGAAAGATTTTTGTGCCATTACTAGATGTGACATAAATAATTGATTATATAAGACAGAATTGATGATCTTAATACAGATAAAAAATATATTTAAAATAAAATAATAAAATGTTCCTTGTATTAGTAACACTTATACGTCTACTATATTTGTTATTTAAAAATTAGCTAATACACATTATGTTTTGTGTATCGTTTATCGTATTGAAATATAATCACGATAATTTAATATTATAATAATCAGATTTCAAAAAAACTTGTTCCCTTTGATTTGACAGATAATAAACAATTGTTAGTTTCATTTGCTAAAACTCGATAATTTATTTCGACTGTTGTTATCAATAATATCGAGCTTGATAATATTCTAAAACAGTTTTCATTGAATAGTTTTTAATCATAAAACTTTCATTGTCAGCTATTTAATTTTATGTCAGTAATATAATTTTATCTCCATTACTTGTTTTTTTGTTTCGTATGTAAAGAACGAAATAAGTACTTTAAAGTATTTGTAGAATTTTGAATATATTACAAATTCCGATACTGTAAAAATTACTTATTTATTAACAATTTTTATTGATGTATTTTGCATTTATATCAATATCATACATTATTTTTTGAAAGATCAAAATACGAATTCGTTTTGATACCTTATAAATTATAGGCTTCGATCAAATTTATAATCATTATACAATTTATTAAATTATCAGTGGTCTAAGGTCAACAAAATTATGAGATCGTCAAGCTTCACTGAATCCAAAGTCTGCAAATGTAGAGGGTCAAATATGGAGGGTCGGCGTAAATAATTAGGAGATATGTGCGCAGAATCAAACGTTAGATTGTATTTTATCCATTTCTAGAAAATATTCGTGTAAAATAATATACAGAGCATAAGACTACACTATACCGTAAATCAGTAAACATGTATGTAATATCTCATTCTTACAGATACGTAGTCATAAATATATAAGAGCGTTAGGTCCTCACTCAGAAATCATTAATTGATTGGCTTGCAGGAAGATCGCACATAGTCTTTATCTCAGTCTTTGTATCTGAATTCCTTTGGAATAATTATCTCATTTTATTGAATTATATATCAGTGTTGAAAATAGTGTGCAATACGTGTTAAGAATATTACTTTTGGAATTACAATTATAATTATTACATTACAGTGCAACGATTTCGAAGGAAAGAAAACGTTTAGAGAATTATATTCTTTTTTTTTTTTCATAGTGAAAGAAGTGATAGTTATTTTAATTAATTATATAGATAATTATGATTATCTGAATCTGGTTATTTAATCGAAGCCATTCATATCCAACAAGTATTTTATTTTGAAGCTCCATTGCAGCATCAACCGATTAAGAAAGGGAACTTTCCGTAAAACGGGAAAAAAAGAAGTTCTTCGGGAAAGTTAATTAAGGTAATTAATGATAAATAGAATGATAAGTATTTCATTAATCTAATTTCCGCGTAAAATTTTTCAATGACTAAAAGAAGGAAAGTTTAATTGTAACAAACGTATTAACGTTGAATATTTCTTCATCGTGCGTCATGCAATTCGCGACGTCACACATTTTAGATATAAATGTTACAAGTTAATTTCTCTGGAATTTATAAATATTTCTTATTATTTTTGAGAGATATTAAAGAAATTTTCTTGCTGTTAATAATTTGATGGTAAGAGCTCTCTTTTTTATTAGTTAAATATAAAATTTTATAATATACATTACAGAAAACGAGCCTTATCAGTGGTAATATTGGTTTATCATTGGAATAATAAGCGTACAGTATATTTTAAACATGTCTTCTATTAATCCCGATGCAATACACATTTACAAAGACGAGCTCCAAGAATATGATATTTTGAAAGATATTATTACCACTTATAAACAAGAAGATGCATTTTATGTATTAGATCTCGGAATTATAATGAAAAAACATCAAGATTGGATTGAAAAAATGCCAAGAATTGTACCGTACTATGGTAAGATTTAAAAAATATTTTTTTTATCGTGTATCGTTACAAGGATATAGAATAATAGAAGAATTTTATTGTCAGCTATAAAATGTAATCCTAATC
>NC_057709.1:1306102-1307806 GCF_014466175.1 Vespula pensylvanica | reverse complement strand
AACTTACAAAGGATCTAGATTTAATGTTATATGGATTTAGTTTCCACGTTGGTAGCCCATGTAAAGAATTCGATGCGTATATACGTGGAATTGAAGTATGTAAAGAATTGATTACTTTTGCAAAATCGATAAGATGCGAAGATATCAAGTTAATTGATATTGGAGGAGGTTTTCCTGGAGAAAGTGAATATCAAATCGATGAGGTCAGTTTATTCATTTGAAATCTGTTAATATATTAATGAAATATATTAATAGTTATCTTCTTATTCTGCTTAGCTTTCATATATAATTAATGATGCAATCAAAGAAATAGATCCTACTATAGAAATTATAAGCGAGCCAGGTAGATACTACGTAACAGCTGCATTTACTTTGGCTGGCTATTTACATTCTAAGAGAACTGTATCTAATGGAAATAGTCTAAAACAGATGTATTATGTTAACTGTGGAGTTTATAGTGGGTTTATAGAAGAATTGTTGAATTTGAATTCACGTCAACCGATCTCTCTGTTCAAAGTATATAACTGATATATTATATTCAGAATTATTTTCTTTATTTTAAATATTTGTGTATATATATATATATATATATATATATATATATGTATTACAAAAGGTAAATCTGTTGCAGCCTGTATCTAATAAAGAATATCTTTCTACGATATGGGGACCGACTTGTGATTCCTGTGATTGCATCGTCAAAGACGTATTATTACCAGAATTTTATATAGGAGATTGGCTTGTATGGAAAGACATGGGTGCATATACAACTTCTAGAGTTTGTGAATTTAATGGGTTTCTGCCGCCGATAGTTCATTCATTTATCAGAAAAAGTCAATGGTTAATTTAAATATCTGAGATGTTTATTTCTCGAAATATTACAATTTTTTATAATAATCTGACATTATAAATATTTTTTTCAGGAAAGATTTTTGTGCCATTACTAGATGTGACATAAATAATTGATTATATAGGACAGAATTGATGATCTTAATACAGATATAAAATATATATTCAAAATAAAATAATTGAATGTTCCTTGTATTAGAAACACTTATACGTTTACTATATTTGTTAGTTAAAAATTTAATTAAATACGGATTTTATTTTATTTGACTATATTAGACACTCGAATTAAGCTATTGTATTATATTATATCATTCATTCCAATGGACTATATTGTACTATGAAGATAATTGTTATTTTTTAAAAAACATTTTTAATTATTTCATACTTTTTTTTTATTTTTAATAAAGACTTTTTTCTTATGAACTATTACGTATTCGAATAGATTAAAAATATCTTTAAAAATCTATTTGACGATGTAGCTTGTCCGCTCCTAACACCATAACGAATCATGTT
Source organism: Vespula pensylvanica (assembly GCF_014466175.1). Taxonomy (NCBI): domain Eukaryota; kingdom Metazoa; phylum Arthropoda; class Insecta; order Hymenoptera; family Vespidae; genus Vespula; species Vespula pensylvanica. The sequence goes on along the minus strand of NC_057709.1, from coordinate 1,306,444 downwards.
TCAATCGCCATATTGTTTTTATCATCCGCATCATTATAATCGGCTATTCTGTTTCAGCATCTGATTTTTATTTTAAATTTTTATTAATAAATCATTATCTTTGCAAATACGTTTATGCAAATATAATATTATTATTCAATTTTTGTTCGAGTTTTGAATAATTCGTACCTGAGTAATAGAAAACGTTTTTTATCACAAATTAATTATATGTGTTAATTATAGTTATTATCGTATTGAAATATAATCAGCATAATTTAATATTATGATAATGATTTTTTAAAAAAACTTATATATTTATTTTATGAAATACAACATTTATTATTTCAAACAGTGTCCAATTTT
>NC_057709.1:1301512-1306002 GCF_014466175.1 Vespula pensylvanica | reverse complement strand
ACCAACGTGGAAACTAAATCCATATAACATTAAATCTAGATCCTTTGTAAGTTGTATTAATTCTTTTGCTTCATCAACCGGTTCACATCCAAATTTGATTCCAAGTTTGACGTATTTAGCAAAAGAATTGCTGTCGCATCGGAAGCGAATAATTATTCTATTAAAAATAATATTTAAATGAATTATTGATACAAAGTATGATAATCGACGTAGTATAGGAATATGGAATAAAATTAACATACTTTGCTTCAGGAAACAATCTTTTAATTTTAAGAAGTTCTAATCTACCATCTACTGTCATTTTCTTGACACCGAAACTTTTAGCAAATATTATATGAGACGGACACTTTGTGGGATTAGCAAAGATTATTCTATCTGGCGATATACCCAACTGCATAACTTCTTGAATTTCTTGCTATTATAAATTACGATAAAGAAAATATAATACTGTTTTATGTAAAAATGAAATTATGTACCTTTGATGCGCAGTCAAAACTCCCGTTCATAGCTGCCAGAAGCTTAATCACCATTGGATTAGAATTACATTTTATAGCTGACAATAAAATTTTTCTATAAAATATTCTTGTATTGTTATATAATAAAAAAATATCTTTAAAATCTTACCGTAGTATGGTACAATTCTTGGCATTTTTTCAATCAAATCTTGATGCTTTTTCATTATAATACCGAGATCTAATATATAAAATGCATCTTCTTGGTCATAAGTGGTAATGATTTTTTTTAAAATGTCATATTCTTTGATTTCGTCCTCGTAAATTTGAATTTCATTTACATTAATAGAAGACATTTTTATATATATTCTAGTATATGCTATTGTTCCACTGAGTCATTCATAATATCACTAATAAGTATCGTTTTCTATAATGTATATCATAAAATTTCGTATTTACTCAAAAAAAAAAAAAGAAAAAAGAGAGAGAGAGAGAAAGAGAGGGGAAAAAAGAAAAAAAAAGAAAAGAAAAAAGAAAAAAATAAGCTGTTACTATCAAGTAATTAGTTTTTAGTGCGACATAAGAACAAATAAATTTTTTTGATATCCTTCAAAAATAACACGGAAGATAATACTTAATAAAAAATATTTATATAACTTCCAGAAAATTAACTTGCACCATTTACATTTTACATGCTTGTGTACATTTATTTATTATCTATATAAAACAGATCTATTATATATAAGAATTATCATTAGTTTACTAACATATTAGTTCTAAATAAAAATTGTTATACCTATAAACATTAAATATTTCTAATATACTAAAGAAAAAATTGAATATATATATTAATGACAACATATAAATTAACAATTATAAATAATTCAATTATCTAAAACTTCATAAATAAATAAATTTCAGAAATATTATAAACATATTTAAATGATTTTTATCTTTTATTTTATCATAGAAAAATAGTAATTCATTTAATTTACTACACTATATACTATCTTAAAAATTAAATTTTAAACGATTTTTATATATTAGTATCCATGATCATTAAATATTAAACGATAACATTTCTCCTTATTTATTTATAACCTGTAATAATGTTAAATAAAATTATATATACGCATATATATATACTTCAAAAATTTTGTATTACATAAATTAAATGTACAAGATTTCTTGAAAAATCATTATTATAATATTAAATCATATTGATTATATTTTAGTAAGATATATAAATATAATAAATATAATTAACATATAATAATTAATATACAAATCTATGACGAAAGACAAGATTTCATCGAAAATTTTGTCCAAAATAATAATTGAATACACACACACACACGTTTACTATTATTATAATAAGTATAGTATAGTATGTAATAATAAGAATATAAAGTGAATTATGCTTATAGAAACCATAAAAAATGAAACAAAGAAAAATCCCATAAATAATATGGAAAAGAACTAGTTCATTGATCATTAAAAAAATAATATATGATATGTAAGTGTATATTCATTAATTCTTACATCAAAAAAAAATTGTTAATAAATTAATAATTATTACAATATCGATATTTATAATATATTCTAAATTTCACACATACTTTCAAATATTCTTTTCATTGTTTATATACATAAAACAAATAAACAAATAAAATCGGTACTTCTACTATCAAATGAAATAAATAACAGAAATGAAAGTTTTACTTACAATTCAAAAACATTCAAACTATGTAAACTGTCTTACAATATCATCAAGGACAACATCACCGATAACAACAATGGAGATGTATCATAGCGCTTTAGAAAACAGAACTAACGATTGTTTATTATCGATCAAATTAAACATACAATTCTTTTTGAAATTCTACTACTAAAATATTAAATTATAGTGATTATGTTTTAATACGATGTACGATACACAAACATAATAAATATGAACGTAAAAATATAATATATAAAAGAGTAATAATTTCAAAATATTGGTTATGTTATTATCGCAAAAGTAGTTTAGAAATTACCAATCGTTTTTATTACTCATATACAAATTATTCACAACTCGAATAAAAATGAAATAATAATACTATATTTAAACATACTTACAAGGATGATAGTTTGTTAAAGAAAATTGTGAAAAATGGGATGATGAAACAGGCCGAGTATCTTGACGTCAAGGATGGGAACAACATGGCGATTGAAACATAATTGGTTATTATCTTAACAATGGTCACGTGACTTTGATTTAATTTTCCAAAATAGTTTAACCATATTCGAATATAAGATGGATAAAATATAATTCGAATAAAAGCGCATAAGAAAGAAAGGAACGTTGTAAATAAAAATAGTTTGAATCAATATAGTAATTAAACAAATTTTGTTTAATATCACAGTTGTTTTCATGATCAACATAGCCTAAATAGCCGAATCCGAATAAATAATGTAATTAGATAAAAAAAAATATATATTTCTAAATTTTTGTATGACACAAACATAGTTCGTAAATATATGATACATTCTTTTATTATTTTTTTTTTTTAAGTATAATTCTTTATCGGGATTCAAATTATCTCTTCTAATATGTAAATATATATATATATATATATATATATATATATATATATAATCAATTATTTTCGTCACGTTTGATAATAGCACAAAAATCTTGCCTGAAAAGAAATATTCACATTGTAAAATTATTATCAAAAATAGTAATATTTCAAAAATATTAACATTTCTAATATTTATATTAACCATTGACTTTTTCTAATAAATGGATAAACTTCCGGTGGCATAAAACCATTAAATGTACAAGCTAGAGATGTTGTGTATGCACCCATATCGCTCCATACAAGCCAGTCTCCTATTTGAAATTCTGGCAATAATGCATCTTTAACGATACAATCGTAGGAATCACAAGTCGGTCCCCATAAAATAGAAGGATATTTTTTATCAGATACAGGCTGCAATGATATATAGATGTATATATATTTTTTAAATAAATAAAATAATTCTAAATATAATATTTTGTTTATATACATTGAACAGTGAGATCGGACAACGTGATTTCAAATCCAACAATTCTTCTATAAACCCACTATAAACTCCGCAGTTAATATAATACATTTGTTTCAAACTATTTCCCTCAGATATAGTTCTTTTAGAATGTAAGTAGCTAGCCAAAGTAAATGCAGCTGTTACGTAGTATCTACCTGGTTCGCTTATAATTTCTATAGTAGGATCTATTTCTTTGATTGCATCATTAATTATATGCGAAAGCTAAATGAGATAAGAAGATAATTATTTATGTATTTCGTATATATTAAATTTCATATTAATAAATTGACCTTGTCAATTTGATATTCACTTTCTCCAGGGAAACCACCACCGATATCAATTAACTTGATATCTTTACATCCTATAGATTTAGCAAAAGTAATCAGTTGCATACATATTTGAATTCCACATACATATGCATTGATTTCATTACATGGACTACCAGCATGAAAGCTAAATCCATATAAAGTTAAACCTAAATCCTTTGTAAATTGTATTAATTTATTTGCTTCAACGCCTGGATCGCATCCAAATTTGATTCCAAGTTTAGTACTTTTATCAAAAACAGAGTTATTGTCATATCGAAAACGAATAATTATTCTAACAAAAGTGATATATGTATTAATTATTATATGAATTATATATGACGTAAGATAATCTACGTGATATGGGAATACATGATAAAATTTACTTACTTTGCTTCAGGAAACAATTTTTTAATTTTAAGAAGTTCTAATTTACCATCTACTGTCATTTTATCAACCCCTACGCTTTTGGCAAATTCTATATGAGACGGACACTTTGTAGGATTTGCAAAAATTATTCTATCTGGTGATATACCCAATTGTATAACTTCTTGAATTTCTGGCTGTTATAAATTACGATTAAGAACATATAATACTGTTAGATATAAAAATGAAATTATTCACCTTTGATGCGCAATCAAAACTCGCGTTCATAGCTGCCAGA
>NC_057709.1:1276126-1301412 GCF_014466175.1 Vespula pensylvanica | reverse complement strand
TGAAATTATTCACCTTTGATGCGCAATCAAAACTCGCGTTCATAGCTGCCAGAACTTTAATTACCATTGGATCTGGATTACATTTTATAGCTGACAATAAAATTTTTCTATAAAATATTCTTGTATTGTTATATAATAAAAAAATATCTTTAAAATCTTACCGTAGTATGGTACAATTCTTGGCATTTTTTTTATCCAATCTTGATGTTTTTTAATTATAATACCAAGATCTAATATATAAAATGCATCTTCCTGGTTACGAGTAGTAATGATATTTTTTAAAATGTCATGTTCTGTAACTTGGTCCTTATAAATCTGAATTTCATGAACATCGATAAAAGACATGTTTTACATATTATACTCTACCATCTATACTATTCTTTTAATGAGCTACTCACTTATAAACAGTTAGAAATGCTGATAAGAATTATTTCGTGTATTACATATCGTATAATATCATCTTTACTCAATGATAACATAGACTGTTAGCATCGAGTGTAGTTAATTGTTTAATTTAATGTTTAAAATATGTTTAATATTCTTCAAAAATAAAAACTTAAGTAAACGAGAGTAAAATAAGAAAAATTAAAAAAATTAATATTTAAAAATTAAATATTCTATTATTTTGAAAAATTATATATTCCATTGTTTTAATAAACCATTTATTCCTAAATTGATATAAATACTGATAGACTTTTTCTTACAATATATGTGACAACATTTTATATTAATAAAATATATATTATAATATGAAACATTAATGCTGAGTATAGTTAGTTATTAACATAATACATTGAAAGAACGATTAAATCTTTTTCAGAAATAATGGATAAAAGAAATATAAGTAGACATATCAAAACTTTCGGAAAAGGTTAACTCGTACAATTTATATTTCATATGCATATGTACATACATTTTTATTACGTACATAAAACAGATTTTTTACAAGATAAGAATTATCATCGTTTTATTAACATGTTACTTATAAATGTAAACTATTACATATTATAACCATTATCACATGTAAACATTAAATTGTTCACAGATTTTTAATTGTAGTGTATAATGTTATATTCTGGCATGACTTCAAAGCAAATATGAACTATAAGCGCGATATAGAATCATTATTTCGTATATTTATATTATTTATATAAGCATTAATGTATAAACATGGTTAGGTTATACCTCTCTTACGCATAACCATAAAGCTTTACAATCGGATTAGGTATGACAGAAATGTTCGTAAATAGAAAAAAAAAAAATAAATAAATAAATAAATAAAGATGGAACTATTCGAAGATGAATATATTCGAATCGATACATTCAATCAATCTTATTTCGATTTTTATTTTGAAGATTAATTGGATCAATGAAAAATAAAGAAACATAGAAAAAGAAAAAAAAAATAAACATAATTGTAATAAATATGTGATTTGAATATTTTTATTGTAGAAAATTTATCTCAATTCTTTTTTCCTTATTCTAAGAGTGTACGTCACGATATAATATTTAATGAAATATTTTAAATATTTAAACAATTTTATGCGCAAAAAAAAATTTAATAATATTATTATATTTATTTAATTATTACTTGTCCTATTGGAAGTAGTTGTGTTATTAAAACTTTGTTTGAAAATATTTAAAAAACAAATTATTTTAATTATTAATGTATGTAATATAAAATACATAGATAAATAAATTTTGAATAATATAAATTAAATAATATATACATGTATCTTATTAATTAAATCTCATTTTTACTTGGATCGATTTCATTGGTTGATTATTTACTTAAATAAATCTCATTGGTTGGTTGTTAATTTTAGTTAAATATGATTGGCTCGTCACATTTTCACAATATACTGATACAAAATGACGCTTTACTATAGGTTACGTATATCTTAACATGTAGTGAAGGAATCTAACCTTTATATACTTCATGGTTTAATCGAAGTCAAGAAACAGAATAACGTTAAACGTGCAGGCCAAGGAACATATAATATTATTTATTAATTACTCTACGAATTATACAACTTCTCTCTAACAAAATGGTTAGTTATCTTATATATTTATAAAAAGTTAAAGAATATCGTTTTCTTTTGTAGTTCTTATGTGTATTGTTCGTATAATCGTATAAACACGTGAATCTGCCATTTATACCGTCATGTCCATCAAAAGTTTTCTTCTTCACAAATCTGAAAAAAAATCTGTTATTTCTTTTCCCATGGTGACGTTTGAGTGATTTTTTCTTTTTTATAATATTTGACATTAATTATGCAGATTTAATTAGTCAGCTTTAATTATGCTGATTTAATTAAACAGTTGGAAATCATATATGAACAATATAGTTTTAATTAATTAAAAATTACGGATTTTAATTCTATAATTGAAACATAACAAGTTTTGGAATTGTTTATAGTGTGAACAAATATGACAAAATATCAATCAGTTTAATATAGGATATATATGTTTATAAGTCGTGTGAGATTGTATAGTTTTATTTTATTTTATATTATTACAATATGTCTTGTAATTAATTATTACTCATTCAAAATGGTGATATTTTTATTCAATTATATTAATTTATTTGTATATTTGTGTTTTTATATAAATTATTGAACTATTTACTTTTAATGTAAGTTTGATAATGAATTAAATTTTATTTTAGAAACCTTTGATGTTACATGGACACGAACGTGCTATTACGAAAATAAAATATAATAGAGAAGGTGATTTAGTTTTCTCAGCTAGCAAAGATAAAAAACCGAACGTTTGGTATTCTTTAAATGGAGAACGTCTTGGAACGTTTAACGGACACAATGGATCAGTATGGTGCATAGATGTTAATTGGGACACAACTAGATTTTTATCCGGAAGTGGTGATAATACGTTAAGAGTATGGGATTGCGAAACTGGTTTGTATTAATCTCTCGTGTAACTTTATTCTTCAATATCGATTTTTATTATTATCGTATAAAATGAAATTATTTATTTATTATATATATATATCTTTTTTTTATAGGAAAAGAAATTGGACAATTGCAAACTAATAGTTCGGTAAGAACATGTGGTTTCAGTTATTCGTCAAATCTTGCAGTTTATTCTACTGATAAAGCTTTAGGTCATCAATGTGAAATGTTTATTATGGACATTAGAAACGTCGATACTAACATGTCACAAGAACATGCAATTTCTAGGATTTCTGTTCCGGGACCTAGAATATCTGCTATTTTGTGGGGTGCTTTAGATGAAACCATTATCACAGGCCACGAAGATGGTGAAATTACTCTTTGGGACGTGAGGGTATGTCATCGTTATATAAAAATTTGTTTATTACATTTACAATATTTTGTACGTTATAACTTATATTTGATTTAAATTAAACATAAATAATATTCTCGAACAGATGGGAAAAAAGTTGACTAGTACGAAAGGTCATAAATCTCAAATCAATGATATGCAATGTAATAAAGATGGAACTATGTTTGTGACTGCATCGAAAGATAATATGGCTAAATTATTTGATAGCGAGTCTTTAATGTTATTAAAAACATATAAAACTGAAAGGCCTGTTAATTCGGCTACAATATCTCCTATTTTGGATCACGTAAGAATTTTCTTTTCAATTTGATTTTTCTTTCTAAAAATAGCGTTTAAATCAATTTTGATTATATTTTTATTATAGGTAGTCTTAGGTGGTGGTCAAGATGCTATGGATGTAACTACTACATCAGCTAGACAAGGAAAATTTGATTCGCGGTTTTTCCATCTTGTATTTGAAGAAGAATTTGCACGATTGAAAGGTCATTTTGGTCCGATTAATTCTTTAGCATTCCATCCAAATGGTAAGAGTTTATCAACTGGTGGAGAAGATGGATATATACGAATTAATACATTCGATCAATCTTATTTCGATTTTCATTTTGAATATTAATTGCATAAACGAAAAACAAAGAAACATAGAAAAAGGAAAAAAAATAAACATAATTGTAATAAATACGTGATTTGAATATTTTTATTATAGAAAATTTATCTCAATTCTTTTTTCCCTGTTCTAATTGTTCTACGTTACAATATAATAGGATGTATAATAAAATATTTTAAATATTTAAATCATAAAATATTTAAACAATTTTATGCGCAAAAAAAATTTCATGATATCATTATACTTATTTAATTATTATTTGTCCTATTGGAGGTAGTTGTGATATTAGAACTTTGTTTTAAAATATTTAAAAAACAAATTATTTTAATTATTAATGTATGTAATATAAAATACTTAGATATAATAATCAATCAATCAATCGATCGATCGATCAGCTAGCACAAATATAGTATGATAATACGTAGAGTAAAACATCAAACTTTGTACTTGAAATTCATCTTAACTAAATAACGAACTTTCACTTGAGCTGTATCATATACGATGTATTCATTATACAATAATGCTGATTTCTTCTTAAGTTTACTTGGTACGGAAGGACCATATGGAACTTCAACAGTACCATCTATTTTATGAACAATATTTGGATCTGGTTGAGTTTGTCCTCTTCCCATCGTTGAATGTTTATCTTTTGGTAATTTTTCAATATAATCAGCTTCATATCTTTCATACATATTACCTAAAGCAACTTCACATAACAGTAACAATCCCGTTGGATTTGTACTATTCGTGCAACAATAATTTGCTGACTTTGATACCATATCGGCAAAGTAAATACCTTTACCAAACATATAACCGGTAACAGGTGCTTCTGGAGGCGCTATTCTAAGTCCCTGAGATAATATTCCAGCAAAATTGGTTGTTCTAGATCCGTGCCAAAGTAATTTTCTGTTATGCATTTTCTTAAACGGTTTATATCTTTGATCTTCACCTTGTCTCTTTATAACAAAAACATCTTCAATTTCTAACTCATAATAATTATGAGTCGATGCATGTGTATTCTTTACGTATTGTTTTATTACTTCAAAATCTTTACTCGACTTATCCAATACTTCTATCTTTGTTTTCAATTGCTCATAATGAGCATCAAGTGGATTTTTCTTTTCATCCGTCTTACCATGAAGCAAACTATAAGCGATTTCCATTTCAAGCAACGCTTCTAACATTTCACACTTCACTTTAATTTCTTCAATCGTTTCTAATATCTTCGGTCCAGAAATTCCAAAATTATGTGGTATCAAAGTATAAAATCTATTTGACGCATCTATAAGTGTGGTACGTTCAGGAATTTCTTTTTGAACTAATTCTTGCAATTCTGTTAATACTGAATACGCTTGTTGAATTTGCTTTTTAGATAATTTACCAAGCGGCATTTTATCCATATCTATTTCAAATTCTAACATAACCTTTTTCATGTTTTCTACATTAAATATAAGCCTCATTAGATCTTGTACAGGCTTTTCCAGATTACTCTTTATATCAGATTCTAATAATCGGGATGTATCTTCCTCATCTCCATGATCTATATCAACGGGATACATTTTATTCGGTACTTTGACAAAATATTTTCTATTTCTCCAGCTATTGCCAGATTTTTCTTCATATAGTTCTTCAAATTTAGCTATACAGTCTTCTACACTCAAATTTTCCAATTTTGTACCACCGATTGTAGTACCTATTCTACCCCAACTTCTGAACAACCAATATTTATTGAGTTTATCGTGTTTCAAAATTTGTAATTTGTAATAACTATTTTTCTTTGCTTGGATATCTGTAAGTCCTAACGTGGCAGTAAATTTATCCGTTCCTTTTTGATAAACATGTGCAACGTCTTCTAATTCACTATCCGGATCAACGGTACCACCTCCTTTAACTTGTAATTTGACTTTGCCAGAAACAGATTTTTCATATTTACTTTTACTCTTAGATGATCCTGATTTTGCTATAACATCAGCAAGACGAGTCTTAATATCACCTCCCCAATCAGATATAGTTTTCTTTTTAATCAGCGCGAATGCAAGTTCTGTATAATCTTTGGCTTCTTCGACAAAATCTTCTGAAACTACTTGTATATCTAAAGATTTTACATCTTCCATTCTTTTATTCATTTTTTCTATTTCTTTCAAATTAGAAATAACAGCAGCCAAATTTTCATGTATTTTTGTTATTACGGATCCTCCTAAAAGAACTATTTCTTTTTTCAATATTTCTTTGTTTTTATTTGTTTGACCTAATATTACAAATTGCATATTTTTCAATGGCCTTATTTTTGCTTGTATTTTTGATGCAGTATCGACAACATCTTCTTTTTTAACAATAGTAGATGTTGATGGTGCAGTAATTTTGATTAATCTCCTAACAACTTTAGGTTTAAAAGCCCTGTTAATATAATTTATAAATTACTAAAAATATTGAAATATGCATAAACATTGTGAAAAATATAAAAAACAAAAATAATAAACTTACAGAGCTTTATAAGTATTTTTTAATTCCTCTGGAACAGAACATTTTTTTCTTTTAGGATCTTGAGTAACGTATTCACATTTTGTCCATTCTGTCACATTTCCAGTACATTTGTAACCAAGACCTGAAACGTATACCAGTTGCCCGCTACATTTCGGACATGGTTTTAATGCTCCAAACGTTAATAAATCAGATACATGATCCAATATCTATAAAAAAAGAATGTTTATTGCTGTATTTGTGTAATCTAGATTTTTTAAATTATTTTTATATTAATACATACCGCAGAAACACCTTCTGGTATTTCTTGTTCATTCAATTCTAAAATCATTACGAGTTCTTTCTTATTAAGCAAAGATAAAGTATCTCTCATTGTAAATATTTTCTTATTTTGTTCTTTAAGCTTTTCTTCTTCTTCTGTATCTTCTGGTTCATTTTTAAGTTTCTTTATAGGTGGTACATCCCCATTATTAATTTTAGGTAACTCTTTTTTTACGGTAGCTTGATCTTCTTTCGACAAAGTCTTTATACCAGGTAGAGAATCGGCTTGATCGAAAAATTCAAGATCCGTTCTAATCTTCACAAAACATTCTAGATGATACCATCTATCTATTCCACCATATTTTCTTCCTTCGTCACTTTCAAAATCTTTCTTAGAAATTCTTATTTCGTCTTTCACTATCTTTTCTTCGCATCCTCTGCACATAGCTCTGCTGGACTTTGCATATTCTATCAAAAAATCTAGAGATGCACCCGTACCTTTTCCACGCTTCTTACCTTTCCCAGTTGGAGCTGGAAGTTTCCCAGCTTCGGCTGAAATTACAAAATTATAAAATACAACTTCGAAAGAATTAAAATTAAGGAATACAAGACTGATTATTTAACCTATATTTTTTTTAATATTTTCTTGATCTTCCCAACGAACGCTATCAAAATTAGCTATATCAGCAGTAGATTTTGGACGCTGTTTCTCGAAAAAGCATTCAGGATGATACCACTTGGTAATCATCCCATCGAATACTGGACTCTGCGAATCAAAAAAGGGATCGTTCGATAATATATTTTTACAAGTAGATATTAAAGTATAGATATTGAAACTGAATAAAAAGATGGAAGAAAAATAATAAATTTATCTGATAAATTTTGTTAATTATTAATTAAAATATAGGAAAAGATTGTATTGCAAAGAAAAGGGAAAAAAGTGGAAAGAAAAATTTTGTTAAAAAGAAAAGAAAATGGGGAAAAAAAATAAGAAAAAATATATATATATATACATACTTGTACGACCGTAGCAATTCGTAAAGAATCTTTCACAATGGAAGATTTACAATTTTTACACGAAGAACGTGAACTCTTAGCATATTCCACGAGATACGGTAATGGATCTGTCATTGTTTCGTTTATATATATATATGCGTAAATATATATATATATATATGTATGTATAAATTATTTTTTTTTCTTGAATACTAAACGAAAAAATTACAAAATTTTGAAAAATATACAACAGCTCAAACGTAAATATTATCTGTTCGTAAATGCAACGACACGCTGCAATACCAGTTGTTACATGTTACATAGTACCGGTATAAGTCGATTTTCCAAATCTCTGCTTATTTCACTGTAATAGATAGCGTCACAGGAAATGACGTTATTTTTATAAGTAAGCAAGAAAGAACAAAAATATTTTTAATTAATTTCTTGATTTAAAAAGTGGAAGAAGAAACATAAGTGTTTTTGATAAATCGTTTGTCATATTTCAAGGTTATTAATCATTAGTCAAGTTCACGTTAATTCATTTCTATTGCTTACAAAAGATGCGCGCGCAAATTAAAAGCTTTTCTTTTTTTTTCTCTTTTAACAATGAGAACCTCTATTAAAAAAATATCAGAAAAAATGCTATCATTTAATTTAATATATATTTATAATTCTAATATTAATAAAATATATATTAATAGTAATATGTGAATTGACTAATTATAATCATTGATCGTCAACTAAAGTAGATTAGAAAAATCAAATGTTTGATTAGTATAATTTTGATGTAAGCAAATTTGTTGAATTGTTTATTAAGATTTAGGATAGAATATAGATAAAAAAAAAGAAGTAAAAGAAAAGAAATAAAAAGAAAAGAGGGTTGTAATACAATGTTGGTACACTTTATTTTTGTCATCATATAATATTGTACAAATTATTACAGTAAACTATATATTTCTGTAATTATGTCTATGAATGTTTCTCAGTTTGACCAACATAGCTCGTGCCATATAAATGGCAAGCAAGCAGCGCAGAGTTTAAATAATACAGCCTTAGAGTGCAAAAACGCACTATGGTATCCTTCTTCGTTTTACTGAATACAGTTTTTCATCATCTAAAATTATTACCTACTGTAACGTACAAAAATGATTAGGATTAAATTGAAATTATTAAATTAAACCCGTTACTTCTCTTGTTCTTCTTTTTTTTTTCCTTTTTTTTTTTTTAAACAACTATCTACATATCCATATAAGCCTATTTTATCAAGTTAGTGTATTACGAGAAGAGAGAGAGATAGAGAGAAATCATTTCTTCTTCTTGTAAATACACTATTGCTACTCTATAATTATTTCCTGTGTTTTTTTTCTTTTTCTTATTTTGCTTTTATGTATATATATATATATATATATATATACGTATATATATAATATTGCTTTAGATATATTATACGTATACATATACAAATGTGTAGATATATATGTCTTGCATTATACGCTAACAAATTCAATTCTCCTTTGTATTCATGTTTTTGTTGTTTGTTTTTCTTTTCTTTAAGTGTGTATATGTGTAAGTGTATGTTGTGTGTTATCATTTAACAGAAAAAAAAATGTATACATTAATGTGTGTGCCATCCTATTTTATTGATATATTTTGCTTAGATTATTTTCCTACGTTAATGTACATTTTTTGTTGTCGATTCTTATTAGAGCAAAAAAATAAGACTGGAGATTATTTGATTACAATATATAAAGACTGAAGAGCGCGCTTTAACTTATATAATAATAGATACAATTTACAACTTTATCTGTGTGTGGTTTTTACTCTTCTTCTTCTTCTTCTTCTTCTTCTCTTCTTCTTCTTCAATTACATTATAAATTATTCCGTACACACAACTTTATGAAAATATGACAGATAAATTATGTAATGGATAAAAATAACAATTTCATCGTTTCCTTATCATCATCATCATCATCATCATCATCATCATCATCATCATCATTGCCATCATCATCATCATCATCATCATCATCGTCATCATCATCATTAGTTTTAAATGACGTATAATAATCAAAAGATAGACGCGATATTTATTATTATTATTATTATTCCAGAAGAACAATGATAATTATATTTCATGATAATTATTAAGTTTTTATTATTGTATACCAAAGGTGGTTCTAGAATATCCGAGGGCACTCTGGTTAGTTATTACAATTCCTGACTCGAGGAGTATAACCATTCAGAAATCGTTTTACAAATATTTCTTTTCCTTTTCTTTTTTTTTTTCCTTTTTCATTTTTATTCATTTATTATTATTCTTTGCCATCCGAATTATTTTATTAAATGAGAGAAAAAGGACCAAAAGAGATATATTATAATAAACTGTAATTCGTCGTCGTCGTCGTCGTCGTCGTCTTTGAAAAGTTTCAATGACAAAATAGAATGACATATTCGATTATATTTCTCTTACAAAAACAATTTACACATTACAAAGAATTTACTATTTAAAGTGTGTTGATATACATGACGAAGAATGCAAAATATTTTTTTTTGTTTTTTTTTTGTTTTTTTTTCTTTTTTTTTTAATATATATATATGCATTCGTTAAGTTCATCGTGTAAAGCGGGAATTACGTAGCTTTAGGATAAACTAAGGAATTAGACTGAAGGCCACGCTTTCATGTTTTTACAGTCTATTTTTATGTATGTCCGATAACAACAATAAAAATTCTTAAATAAATATATATCGGTATAATCATTGATGGAATATTATATTACGCAGTCAACTAGTTATTTTTTTCCTGTTTTCTTTCTTTCTTTCTTTCTTTCTTTCTTTTTTTTTCATTTTTTTTTTATCTTTTTTTCTCTTTTCTTTTCATTTGCCAAGAGGTTGTGAATTTTCTTTTTCTTTATTATTATTATTATTATTATTATTATTATTTTTTTTTTTTTTAGTGTCGGTAATTGCATCTTAAGCATAGTTATATGCATACACATGTACACGGCACGTCTCAATCACTGTAAATTATTTTCAGTGATCGCTTATGGAGTACCACCTCAGAGTTACGTGAAATTCTGTTAAACAAGGACACACGTATCACTCTGCTGATCATTGCTATTTGCTTCTGCCCTGAGATGTGCCAGATCTAGTTGTAGGTTTTGCTGGTTGTGGAATTATTGTTATTTCGTCATTTATCTTCAACGGTTTCAAAAGAGAATCATTTGATCTTGATGACGGAGACGATGGTGTATTCTTTTTATCCATTACTCTCTTGGCGACAACGCTATGCGCTGAGTATACATGATTTTCAAATTGTTTATACATCCCAAATGTGGCAGTGCAAACTGTACATTTATACGATAAATGCGCGGGTTTTAATGTCATCCCATGATCCCGTGCAACATGATTTAATAATTTCCATTGGTATACCTAGAAATTATAATCAATTTTCAATTTTAATATTGATACAATCTACACATTTTTTTTTTTTATAAATCTTTCTATAGAATATGAACTACATATATATATATATATATATATATATATATATATATATATATATAGTTATAGTATAGTAATAAAGATTGAAAATATACTTACTCTGCCACATGCTGGACAACGACCAGCATCTTTTCCTCTATTTGCTGCTTCTTGCATACTGGACGTAACGAGTCCATGAGATCCAAGCAAATGTCTTTCCAAACCCTATTATCAAAATTGATGTTACGTTAACAAAATATTTGACATATCGTACACAGATGGAAATAAAATTCATAACGAATAAATATTGTTTATATATATATATATATATATATATATATATATATATATATATATATAAAATATAGAATACTATTTTTACCTGATCTGTGAAAAATCGGAATTGACATTTTTGGCAGTTCAATGGAGGTCTATTATAAATCATCTTTGGATGTATTTTTACTTTATGAATCCATTGCATGTGATTTCTTAGTTGCTCAAGATCCTATCAATATAAATATAAGATTTAGATATTTCTATTTATAAATCTATGTTGATTAATTTTTTAATATTCGTGTTCAAATCCTTATGTATTTACCTTAATATAACCGTCGCAAATTTCACATATAACAAATGTATTTTTCCCTCCAGATTTTGATGATGTTCCTGAACCAGGAATGGAGGTTTGAGATGTTGTACGTGGTAATGGAGTTATAGATATACTCGGTTGACTTAACAACTTTGCTGTAGGATTTTTTGTACTGGCCGTTGTGTTCTGAAAAAGAAAATATTTATATCGCTTTATAGATACTCAGAAAATATTATTTCTCTAAATCGTTCTTATTTTTGCATAATGTAAATACATCGTTATAAAGTTATCTAATCTTTTAAGATTATTAACTTAAAAATTATTCTTTTTGTTTTAAACTTACTCTCTTTTATCTCTTTACGAAAAACATAATAACTCTCCAAGATTTTAAAGTCGTACATAAAATAATAACGCTTACAGTATTATAACAAATATAAATATCTTTTGTCATTACAATAATATTTTTCCTTAATATATTATCCCAATTAAAAAGGCACACCTTTAAGTTATTCTTAATTAATTTCAAGTAGAAACAGGTTAGTAATCTTTTGCTTGGCAATTAGTTAATATTACAATAATATGTAGTTTATATACCAGCCCAAATTACACATCCATTATTTTTCTTCTATTAATTGTAATGTATGTATCATAAACAAAAATGTTACAAATTCTCCTAGCTTAATTATACATATGGTCATAATATTTCATAATAGTTCATTTTAATATACAGTAAATATTATAAATTAAATTTTTTTTTGTTTCTTTTTTACAAATAACTATAGTGAAAAGCTAACGATAATGTGTGTATGTATATGTATATATATATACACGTACACAAACAGAAACACACACTATATGTATAGTGTTATAATATACAAGAAATATTATAACAACAGAGTAGAATTTTTATGTATCATATATAAATTTGTTAAGTATATTATTATTATGATTATGATGATGATAATGATGTTGATGATGACGATGATGATGATGATTATTATTATTATTATTATTATTATTATATTATATTATTATTTTTATTAACCAGGGAAGCAACCACACATTTTTTTTGTTGTTTTTTCTTTTTACAAAACAGACTTTTTTATGAAGTAAAAGTTACTAAGCACTTTGCATCTGTTGAACGTGTTATCCATGCGATCACAAATGCTATATAAATATAAGTTAACCTTCCTGATACCTTCTAGCATTTTATTTACCTGTGATGAGGACAACCTAGACAGAGAGTCGATTACGTTGGGTACAAGTGCAATGGGTGTGGGTTGACCGGAACTGCTGCCGCTACTGCTACTCACTCCCGAGACAGCCGACATGACAGTCCCAGAGCCACCCACCACCTGTCACCACCCATATATTTTTTTACTAATTCTTTAGATTGTTTTTCCAAATCTTTTATTTTTCGATTTTTCTACGTTTCGCACTTTATGAATTATCATTATCGTAATATCTATTTATAATTAAATTTGTTGATACATATTTTTAAGCATATACAGTTAAATTAAAATATTTATTATTTCCAAGAAAATATTATCCCATGAAAATAATATCCGATTCGCTTTCAATAAAAAAATTATATTTTAGAAATTAGGAAATAAAAACTTCAATCAATTTAGAGAATCTGTAACATGATATTTGTAATTATTCCAAATAAGCCTAAGCATAGTAACCACTAAGCTGCTTTTATATAGTCATAAATTTTTCAATTACCCATCGGAGTTATTATCATCCTTCTTATAAAATAATTTTACTTTGTTTAATACATTGTGTTTATCGCAACACTTTCAACTGTTTATTTCAGATGTATTTCTGCATTATACTTTTGATACAGCAGAAATATATTGTATTTAAAAATACAATTCGTTGCATCAAATACGTTTTTATCAATAAAATCTGTTTATATAAAAAATGATAAATATAATAAAATAATAACATTTTTTACCTGAAATAATTGATTACTACCAAATTGGTACGAAGCGGGAACTAATAGGCCAGAAGATGTTGGTCGATACATCATGCCTGCAACATTATCTAAAAAGTTGCTAAATTAAATGTTTGTACATTGATACTAATTCGTAATATAAAATGTATTATTATAATTATTATGCTAAAGATATCGATTGATTTTTACCTTGCCGCATCGTAGTACCACCAGGTCGTAATGCTTTCATATCCGAATATCTAGGCTGCATTGGTGGGCGTCCTCTTCCACGACCTGTGATCGGTGCTGGAAGTAGTTTCGGTAAAAGTGGTTGTGGACCTTTGGCACTCATAGCCATAGCGAGAGCATTAGGATTAGTCGGCCCAACTGGACGTGCACGATTTAATCTTGGAATCTTCGCCGGTGGTTCCCAATCAGCGGCAGGTTCCAAATTCCGTTCTGGTCTAAATTTTTTAGAGCAAGCAAGAATGTGCCGTGTAAGTTTGCCTTTTTGGTTATCTTCAAATGGACAATTTGGACATTGATGAAAAGCTGGACCACGTTCCAATCGTCCACGAGTATTATGTTCTGCTTCCATATGGAATAATATATCATGAGGACTACGAACTTCCATTGGACAAAAATTACATTTGTAGACATAATTGCGCATATGAGGAGTTTCTAAGTGATGCTGCATTACTAATGTAGACTCCGTTTTAAAACTACAGAATTCACATTTTTTCATTTCTAAGTGGAATGGTTCATTATTTTCCTTACTAAATTCTAAATTCTTGATGAGTGAATTTATAGCTAATTGTGTCTCCGCAGATGTGCTACCTTTGCCCTGTTTACGTTTTTGAGTCCGTAATAGATCAGTTTGCACATATTCTTGAACAAGATTTACTCCAATTTGCATAAAAAATTTTCCCAATGGTAAATCAAAGTAAGTTACTACTTTATTCCTATCATCTTGCCTGATATCATGTTTGTCACTTATATTTGAAATACCTGATTCCATTGCATCTATTATATCACCTCCACTATCATCTCCATCCTTTTTAGACCTCAAACTTCCATCATTTTCACTTTCTTGATTTCTGCTATCTACTTTTTTATTCATGTCCATTGAATCTTCATTAATATCTTGATTATCTTTATCTTCTGTCATCTTTTTTAATATCTCTTCCTTTTGTTTTTCTTCTATGCTTTTTTCTAATTTAGAAACAAATTCTTTCAATGGTTTTAATGGAGGTTTTTCATATACATAAGGTACTATAAATGATGGTGCTTCCACGACAAACATGTCATCAGTTAAAGTTGGTAGTATCGGTGGCATTGGAGGAGTCACTGTAGTCATGCTACTTGGTTTAGGACTTAATTGTGCAGTTTTAGATGTCATGGGTACAGGTGTAATAGTTGTTCTCATATTTGGATACATCGTTTGTGTAGTCATATTCATTGGTACAACTGAGAAAGAACTGGTATTAGAAACCGTATGATGTGGCTTATTGTTACCAACAGGAAGGCCACCGCGGCCTGAAAGTATGGAGTTTGTGTCTATTATAACTAACGTAGGTTCTTTCTTGCCACCTTTGACGGACTTACTTCCAGCAGCAATTTCTACTAAGCGTTTAGTATCATTGACCACAATAGTGGTTTTACTATTTTTCGACGGTGACTTTAGTTTAGAATTCTCTTTATCTTTACTATCTATCCCAGCTAGTGGATCTTCAGGTTTAATTTCCTCTATATCAGAACCATCATCTTCTGCTTCTTCTTCAACTTCTCTTTCAATATAACTTGTTCTTTTAATATTACGAGAACTTCTTCTAGGTGTAATACTACTAAGATCTATTTGTTTTCTCTGTTTTTTTTGTTTAGTGGGATCTTTTATAGTACGTTCTTGAGTCGTGTTAAGACCATTATTATTCTTTGCACTATCCGTTATCTCCTCTATTTCTGGACTATCGCAGCTACCATTTTCTTCGCATATTTTCACATCCGATGTATCCATACTGCTTTCCACAATTTCAGCAGAATCATTAGATTCTTGAACATTACTACTACATGACAAATCTTTATCCTCGTTTATGTTAGATTTTTTTAAAGTGAACACATCGTCATTATCCATTCGTACTCTTGTGATACTTTCATCCAAACATTCTACGTCAGAGTTATTACTCTGTTCATCAACATCCATAGCTTCACGAGATGTGTTTCTACACTTATCTTCATTTCTAGACACTTCACTAGTATCGTTCATCTCACTGACACCATCGGAAGATTCTGAAACTATGGAGTCATTTCTTGACTCGTATAAGCAACCCCCCTTACTCCTATTCTTTCTCGATTCATTTTGCTCACTATCTTCCGATTGTATACCCCTTTCTTCGTGCTCAAAGTGTCTTCTTTCCATAACATCTTCCTCTTCGTCCTCATCTTCATCTTCTTCCTCTTCCCCATCCCCATCCCCATCCCCATCCCCATCCCCATCCCCTTCCCCTTCCCCTTCCCCTTCTTCTATCCGTTTACTAATAGTCTCGTTCGATGAAGTTTTGACACTGTCAGAATCTGGATATTCTTCTTTTTCAGTACTATACTTTCCATTGACACCATTTGGAATGACCATGTCTGGGAACAAATAAATAACACTTTGAAATTATACAAACATACAAAATCGTAAAAATCATTAACATGTCAACAAAACGATGGCACACTTCGAAAGAAATAAATCTAATCGTCAAGATATCTTTAAAAGATATCTTACCATTGTTCACGATTTTGACCATACACTTTCAGATAGCTTATATAATCGTAATAAATACTTAATGAAAACTTAAATCCAAGAGTATTCTTTTAAATATTTTACAAAACAATAAGAACTCTCTTCGACTTTCCATAAAACGACGCGTTCCCTTTAAAAGAGTAAACTAAACGTTATAAAGAAAAAGAAGTTAACCGTCGATACGATCCAAAAAATAAACAAGTCCCAGGTACGAACAATAAAAACCCAGGATCTGTGCATCAAAATACACAACGGAAAGAAAAGGAAAAAGAAAAAGATAAGAAGAGAAAAGAAAAAAAGAAAAAAAGAAAACAACAACAAAAGAAAAAATAAATTTTTAAAATTGTCTACCTTTTGACACTTTGTCAGAATTGTTCTGAGAAGAGTCCTTAACAGGAGGTTCTTCCAACGTCCCGTCCATGGGGCCACGACTGTAGAGTCGATCTAAACAATAAATAAAATAAGAACTGACATGAGGAGATTACGGCGGGAGAGAACTAAAAAAAGGACTAATACTATATAGAATATTTTGTTAAAATATTAAACGAACGTAAGAGAAGATTGATAGAGAAAGAGAAGTTAAAGGAGGAGGACGAGGAGAATAAGGAGAAAGAGGAGGAGAGGGATAGGGAGGGTTATGAGAGAGAAAGAGAGAGAGAGAGAGAGAGAGAGAGAGAGAGAGAGAAAGAGAGAAAGAGAAAGAGAGAGAAAGAGAAAGAGAAAGGGAGAGAGAGAAAGAGAGAGACGGGAAGAGGGAGTGAATTTTTAGCGGGGCCAAATTTTTCAAAATGGCGCTGCGAATTCCGTACTCCTAACTCCCCTTGGAGATCAACCCATAACCAAGAAAATTCACCTCTCGAGCGGGCACCGTTTGACGGGTCACGAATCATGTAATATCCCCTTATGTGATCCTTAGCCAAGGATTATTATTAGAGATGCACCATCCACGAACAAGATTTTTTTCTTTGCCGATCGACGACGAATAGAATAGGAGGGAAAAAAACAAAAAAAAAGGAAATAGATTTGATCGCCTCCTAGGCGATGAGGAGGAGCACACCCGTGCAACGCGACGACACAACCACGGAAGCAGCAGTAGCAGCAGCAGCAGACCGACGAAAGAGGAACGAGAGAGAGAAAGAGAAGAGAGGAGAGGAGAGAGAGAGAGAGAGAGAGAGAGAGAGAGAGAGAGACAGAGAGGAGAGGAGAGAGAGAGAGAGAGAGAGAAGATAGGACAGAGAGGAGAGGAGAGGAGAGCATAAGGGAAAAGGAGGAGAGAGAGAGAGGGGTAGGAGAGGAGAGAGTGAGAGAGGGGAAGGAGAGGAGAGAGAGAGAGAGAGAGAGAGTCCACGAAGCAGAGCAGCACACAGCTTTTAACGGTTAGCGTCGGTCACCTGCGAGAGAGATACAACTATTGCGTTAGCGAGTCAACAATTTTGTCAATTTATTATTAAACAAATTAATCAAGTTGGTTTGATTTTAACCTTTATCTATAAACTGTTTTACTTTACTTCTCTCAATCTTTTATTGTAAGATACTTGTGTGGATCTGTCTATGATGTCTCTCTCTCCTTTTCTCTATCGCGCGCGCACATACACATACATTCACACAGTACACACTTTTACTCACTCACTCATCCCCTCCTTGCATAAACACACACACACACACAGAGAGATACACATCGCGCACAGTCAACCTCGTAGCGTAAAACGTGGCTAAACAACCCCATGACGCATCCAATGTCTACCCTAATCATACTTTTTCGACATAACCTCACTTCCTTTCCCTCACCCCAATTCACTCCACTTCACTCCACTCTTTCACTTCATTCTTCATTTTCTTGTTTAATTTTGTAATAAATTTTACACGTGTATGATGTATTATGTATGTATGTCATGAGAGAGAGAGAGAGAGAGAGAGAGAGAGAGAGAGAGAGACAGAGAGAGAGAAAAAGAAATTGTAAAAAAAGAATAATCGATATGAATTAGAACAAATTAAATCCCGATGACGATTATTATTATTATTATTATTATTATTATTATTATTATCGAAGAATTGGACGTATAATTTTAATTCTTTTTTCTTTTATTGAGAAAAAGAAAAAAATATTTTTTATTTCTTTCCTTAGAAATTATTGTCAAAATAATATCTCTCATTGGTTTCTCTTTTGATTAAGAAAGATCTTTTGACCCCCGTAGAACGCGTGATGTATGTATCTCGGCGAACGACGCGCGACACGTTGCCATCGTCAACTTTGGAGAAGAGCCGAACAAAAAGAAAGAGAGGGGGGAGTAACGAGAGAGAAAGAGAGAGGCAGAGAGTGGGGGGTTAATAGAGAAAGAGAGAGAGAGAGAGAGAGAGAGAGAGAGAGAGAGAGAGAGAGAGAGAGAGAAATGCATTCGTTGTGTGAAGAATCGAAGAAGATCAAGTCGAATATTCATCACACACGATTGCCTTTTTCAAAATTGTTGCGTTGTTGCCATTTCATGTGTGTGTGTGTGTGTCTGTTTGTCTGCCTGTCCGCTAGTAAGTGCGCGCGCGTACGTGTGCGTGCAGAGTTTTATGACTTAGCGGAATTTTTTTTTTAAGCAACGTTTCTCTTTTTTCTTTCTTTCTTTTCCTTTTCTTCTTCTTTTTCTGTGCTTACGTTAAACACACACCGACGCCGTTTTACTGTAGTGTTGTCGTCCTAGTCGTCGTCGTCGTCCTAATCGTCGTCGTCGTCGTCGTCGACGACGGTAGAAGCAACGGCAGCGACGACGGCGGTGGTGGCGGTGGCGGTGGCTACGTCTCTCTGTCTGTCTGTCTCTTTCTTTGTTTCTCTCTCTCTCTCTCACTCACTCACTCACTTTTCTCTGTCTCGGTCACGCACCCAATAATAAATACGCACCTGACCACCATTGAACTCCTACACCGATTTATCGTCATAACGTAACATTTTCTTTTTCTTTCTTTCTTTTTTTTCTGTCCTCGTCTACTTCGATTGACTAAACTAGTTTAGTTTTTTTTCCTTTCTTTCTTTCTTTCTTTTTTTTACTTAACCCCCTCCCTCTTCCCCACCCTTCTCATCCGTCCATCACATACACCATATACACACGCACGTTCACACATACATTCTCTTTCTCTCTCTCACACACACACACACACACACACAACGGGATATACTTATTTCGCGTTACAAACGCGTTCCTTAATAAGACGACTCTCCGACGACGTCTCTACGTTGGTACGGGTTACACACCGATTTTATTCACAGATCACACAATCGGAGAAAATAGTAAACATTTCTAACGATGAATGTGTTACACACTAGAGGACAGGAGCGTCGGTGGTAACGTTAAAAAGTTATGCCCCAGGGCCGTCCCTAGTTTACAGGTTCTTTTTCTCCCCCCTCCCTCTTTCTCTCTCACTCTATCTCTCTCTCTCTCTCTCTCTCTCTTCTCTTCTCGTCTCTCTCTTTCTCTCATTCTCTCTCTTGATCAAGATCGTCATCTTACTCAGGGGTTATGGCGAGGGGGTGCGCGGGGGAGGAATGCGGGGATACGGAGAATATCAGACGCTTTAATTTTGTAGGTTAATTTTGTATCTTTTTTTTTCCTTCTTACGTTCCAACTTTTTTTTTCCTTTCTTTTTTATTTATTTTTTTATTTTTTCTTCTCTTTCTCTTTCTTTCTTTCTTTTTCTTTTCTTTCTTCCTTTTTCTTTTTTTTTTTTTTTTTTTTTTTTTATATAAGGATGGACATCAAAACGAATACCAAGAAAATTTTTATTCGAATGTTGTTTGATTGTAATCCTTGTCCTTTTTGTTTTTGTTTTTTGTTGTTTCCCAATCGACAGAAATATTTAGGGATCGATAATTATGAGAATGTAATTCTTTATTTATTTATTTTTGTTTTTTTCAAAAATTTCATTATGTTTCAGTGAATGTTACAAAATTCGTTCATTAAATTTTAATTGAAAGTTTAGCGTAAACCCTTTTCGATGAAGTTCGTAAAATTGTTATATATATATATATATATATAACAAATATATATGTGTATATATATATATTATATATGTATATATATATATATATAAATTGATGACGTCTTTAAGGATAGGATCTTTGTCACACAGGATGATTATATAAAAAAAAAAAAGAATTCCTTTTCCGAAGATCAAATTTGAGGTTAAAAGTCACAAGTAACCTCTTTCGGTTTAAGGTAAAAAAAAAGATTTTACGAAATAATCGTATTCTCCAAAAACGCGTGGTTTTTGGCGGACATTTAAAAGAAAGAATGTTCCGAAGATTAAATTTGAGGTTTAAACGATACGAATTAACATTTTTCGATGAAAAAGCTAAAGTATTAGAAAAGAAAAAAAAAAAGAAAAAAAAAAGAAAAAGATTAAAAAATTGTCATCAATTAGAAAAAAAATATAAGGGGTGTAAATAGGAGATAGATACAGCCCTGGAGTATTGTGTTATTAAGTATATAACCGTAGAAATGAGAAATTCCATAGAGAGATCAATTGTAAAAGTTGAAAAGATATATACATATATATATATATACATATACATATATATATACATATATCATATATATATATATACGTATATATATATATATATATATACTTTTCATTGGCTCGACTGCGAGATTTACTTTACCTCGCTTTAAAAGAAACGAACTTTTATCGTTGATATCGTTCTTTCTAAAGGGAAAGATTTAGAATGATCCCGCCATTTCTCTTTAAGGGCTGCCTTTGGCTCGTCGAACAGCTGCCGTGGTGGTCGACGTCCGATCGCGATTATCCCCCCAAAGAGGACCGATAATCGAAACACACACGCATCTGAAATGCCGCGCTATTTAAATTCACTGACCGTTTCGTACACTGACAAATGTCGGACACGCTTAAGACTCGTTCTACACTTCTTACACACCGTTATTGTATCGATATTATTCACATATATTTGATGTTTATTTGGCTTCGACGTCATGGATCTTTCTTACCTCCGTCGTCTAAAACTGCCAAGATGGCGACCGTAATCACGTGACCGCAAATTTTATGACGTACGCGTTATGTTAAAGGGGACCAAACGACCAGTAGCGTTTCTTCTAGATTATCACGTGATCATATACACGTGCACGTCCAATGAGAGACTCTCCCTAAGAATAAGGGCAATCTGCAATCGCAACAATGTACAAACTACGGGGTTGACGTTAAGGTACCCGCCCTTTTCTATTTTAAGCTTCACTTTTTTTTTTTTTTATTTATTTTATTTTTTTTAATTTTTTTTTTATAATTGTTATTTTTATACTTAAAAAATATAATTTATTTTTTTTTAAACATTTGTTTTATAAACTCGTCCTTTTTTAATAAAATATTTATTATAAAATTACATATATCTTCAGAAACAATTGTATTTCCTGTTTAATAACATTCTTACTCTTTCATATAGATATATGTGTACTTATATTTATTATATACAATTTTTTTCTTAAAATTTTCAATATTATGTAAATGTATCTCGTTAATATATTACATAAATTATATTTATGGATATTATATGTACAAATTTAATTGAAATTTATAAAATTTCAATCGATCACATTATTACCGACAAATGTCAGAATATTTTGTAGAGAAATATTATAGTAAAAATAATGAATATACAAGTATTATTAGAATTATATTTTAACAAGAGGAGTAAACTTTGTTGTATGCTAACGATATTATAATCTATCTTTCAAAAATTTGAAATCAAAGCAGCAATTGTTAACAACACTCTATATAAAGTATCGTCGAAAAATATTTAGTAAATAAAAATTAAATAAAATAGTATTTACAACTATATTACTTTTTATCCTAAATTTTCTTCCTCTTCGTCGTTAAACGATAAAATAGCTTTCTTGTGTTTGTTCTTTTTAATTTTTTTATTATCAGGCCCTTCGACCAAATCTAAAGTTCTCTTTTTTAATTTATCTTTACTAAATATAATCCGTTTAGACAAATCAGCAGGAGCTGCAGCTTCCTCTATAAATTTCCAAATAAATTATATAGATTGGAATAGAATATTATTAAATATCGGATAAGAAAATATTTATATGAATTAAATTATACCTTTTTGTTTTTGTTTTTCAAAAGCTTCTGCTTCTTCTGCAGTTAAATCTCCTGAATTTAATACAACAACAAGAGGCTTCTCTCCATCTATATCTTCTGCTTCGTCGTCAGAGACACGAGGCAAAACTTCTTTCTATTTAAAAAATGAAATTATTATATTACTTCTTTTTATATAAATATTTTTTTTTTTTTAATATTTTTTATCGGTAACACACATCTATTATTTTGTATTAAACATATAAATTATATAGAATTATAGAAATATAATCAATAAATTATTTATGATAGATTGGTATAAAGAAAAACTTAAATTTATAAAGAAAGATAAAGAATGTTTATATCTTTACCTTTGTATTAATTGTTGGTTTTTCCTTGTATTGAATTTGTTCTTTTAATTCTCTTAAAAATTTAGGCTCTTCAGGTCTAATGTACGATACTAATTTTTTTCTAGACATATTTCTTAATACTTGTAGAAATTTGTGCAATTAAATAAATATTCAGATAGTTAGTAAAGTAACATAACCTCTCACGACGCATACTAAGCTAAGTACGATGGATATTTGATTAAAGCAAATGTAAAGCGTTCTCTAGTAAACGATCTTGCTTCTGATAGGTTGACGCATGAACCAATCATATGACAATTAGAATCATTTTTTCTAACCTTTTTAATTAAAATTCAGGTTAAACAAATCAATATATATACACACACACACACAAATAATATATATAATTAAATATTCATATTATTTATATATATAAATTATATATTATATATAATATATATATATGATATATATATATATATATATATATAATTAAATATATATTTTCATATATTATATAAGAATATATTTTTAAAAATATTTTATTTCTTTTTAACATTTTTCTTTTATTCAAAAATGTTGAAAAAATATAAAATGTTAAAATACAAATGATTTTCTCTTTTTTTTTTTTTTTTTCTTTACATTTATGTATAGGAAATTGAATAAAAATATGCACATATAGATTTTTATTTTTTTTTTATTCATAATGTTTATTTGTTTCGTCCATGGAAGTGGGTAGCTAATATGTTAAATTGTTGGCTATTACTCGGTGCATCCTTAAAAAATTTATCAAACTTTTATTAGCTTCTACATTGATCAAAGAGACAATTCCAAGTGCAGTTTTATATTTCTTTCATTGTAGAATAATATTACAGTCTCATCCATTAGAAAATGGACATGCAACTATAGTATAAACGAGGAAGCATTGTTAACACCTAATTATTCGAGGAGAAATACTTTTCATTAAAATTTTCATTTCAAACACAGATTCCATTAATTCGAATTTTATTAAACTCTTCCAAGTACAATCAGGTGTTTAGAAAAAGAAACGAATTTACTTTGTAAAATGTCAAACATATTCTCAGTAAAAAGAAATATAAGCTTTAATAAAAAAAAAGATAAATTGGCAAGAGTAGAAAGAGGACCACCCCACGGATATGGTACAACGCTCATTTTATATAATATCCCAGCGTATACAGAAATCTAAGAAGAAATAAATTCACAATCGAGTTACTTCCGAGCTGTTAATTGCTCTGAGTTTTCCTTCAGAATGACTAGAACGTCGATGTCTGATTTGAGCATGATTACTAGCGACATAGCCAGATTCTTTATGTTTTTCCAATTGAACGACCGGTAAAAATCTTGGACTGGGTTCATCTAGACATTCACAGCTTATACTACCATCTAACTCGTTTTGATAAGGAGGCGGTATGAGAAGGCTTTCGGTAGACTTGGTAGGTTGAAAATGTCGAGTACTGCCAGTGGAATAAGATGTACTGCTACTTGTTCTTCTTTGTACTGTACCAGTAGGTGTCTTAGCACGACCATGACCTCCTTTTCCAGGTCGTTCAGCACTGTGTGTCTTTATTGTAGCTGTATCCAGATAACCATATCCAAATCCATATCCACCGAAAGCTTTTGTAGTTAAATTATCCCATGACTTGGGTTTGGCATATTGAAGGCACGGTGGCGGTCTTTGGTGAACATTTGGATCCCAGTAAAGCGTGTCTGTGCTTAGACTAGTGGAACACGAAGCTACGCTATCAGCAGTAGTTGATACGTCACTACTGGTAATGGAGTGAAGACTATGACCGGAAGATCTGGAACAATTGTGCGTACCATGTTGTTGTTGTTGTTGTTGTTGCTGTTGTTGTTGTTGTTGTTGCTGTTGTTGTTGTTGTTGTTGTTGTTGCTGCTGCTGTTGTTGTTGCTGTTGCTGCTGTTGTCCTTGCTGTTGCTGTTGTTGTTCTCGTTGAGCCTGTGCCGCATGTTGTTGCTGTTGTTGTTGCTGCTGCTGTTGCTGTTGTTGTTGTTGCTGTTGCTGTAATTGTTGTTGCTGAAGATGATTTTGTTCGTTTCTAGCTCGACGTTGTTTCTCACGTCTTCTACGACTTGGAACACAGTTTGGATCGCAGCAAGGGCTAGCCAGATCATATGCGTCCAAACTACCAGTATCCGATTGTTCTCGACGACGATTAGCACTTGAGATACAAGCGACGCATAGACTATTCTGTTGAGAATGATGAACCGATATGTCTCCGCTCGTCGACGAATTCTGTTGCTGCTGACAAGATTTGTGTGACTTCATTTTCGCTGGTGTACCGCTCATACTATTTGCTTGATGATAACTATGACGTGAAGAAGTGGACGCACCAGATTCGCTGGGCATCTTTGAAAGAAACTGATGATGA
>NC_057709.1:1208626-1271126 GCF_014466175.1 Vespula pensylvanica | reverse complement strand
CTCTCTTTCTCTCTTTCTCTCTCTCTCTCTCTCTCTCTCTCTTTTTCTCTAGGGAATTCTATAGGGTAGGACAAAAATTTCTAGATAAAGGGGAATCAAAAGATACAAAGATGATAAAAAATTAATTACTCGTACTTTTCGAGACACTTTTTTCTAAACTAATTACTGTTTTTTTGAATATTTTTATCTTTCTTTTCTTCGGTTTTTTCTTTTTTTTTAATCTTTTTCTTTTTTCTTTCTTCTTTTTTTTTTTTTTTTTTTTTTTTAAATTAAACGAAACTACGAATCTAATTCGAAGATAAGTGACTTTAAATTTGAAGGCTCGGAAATTAAATTTTGAGATTCATTTTGGAATTTACTTACGAATTTTTGGCACACCTTGTAGATTTTCTTTCTCTTTCTCTCTCTCTCTCTCTCTCTCTTTCTCTCTCTCTCTCTCTCTCTCTCTCTCTCTTTCTTAAAGACATGTGTATTCGCATTGGGAGAAAATCATTTCCGTTGAAAGATTTTATGTATTTTTGCATCCGGATGATATTTTTCAAGTGTTTTATTTTTAATTTTAGCTTTAAATATATATATATATATATATATATATATATATATATATGATGTGTATATATAATATAGTGCAACATAAGTTTGAGACAAAATATTTCTTCTAATATATCCTAAAATATTGTAAAAAAGATCAGAATAATATAACCTTGTTTAAAAATAATTATAAAAGATTATGATAATGATAATAATAATAATATTTTGTTGGGTTTCTAAAAATTAATTAACAAAAAGAAAAACATTATTTTATATTTCTCTGACTTTAATATTGTATGTAATTATTATTAAATTTTTAATTAAGTTAATTCTTAAAATATACCATTTTATTTTATTTTATTTTATTTTATTTTATTTTATTTTATCTTGTGAAATTATTTATATATGTATATATAATGGAAAATAGATAATAGAAAAATTATTGCCAAATTTTCAATATATGTGATTATCTATATTATTATTATTATTATCTATTTACGACAAATTGATTTAATCCTTCTAAAAATGATTTCTTAGAAAAAGGAATTAATTTCATGAAAATTCCTGAGTAATTATGAACTTTAATGGACGATTTTATTATTTCAAAGCCGACAATTTCAAATAATTAAGGTTAATACAGTGTAATCAACCAATATCTATTATTTTTGAAATATCAAGTAACTTGATTGGGTTAGAAATTATAAATAATATTATATATATATTTGAAAATATATATCGACAGATATTCGATTAATTTTTATTATTAATATATTATTTTTTTTTATAAAATTTTCTTATAAAATATACAATAAAAAATATATATATGTATGTATATATATACTTTGACTTGCTTATATACTATTAAGCTACTTATTCTTCGGTGAATGCACTCGAGTCGACCCCGACGAAAATAACGTGCCACGACATTGCGGATGCACTTTCCACTTTCTTGATCTAGAGGTCTATTATAAATAAGACGACAAAGGAATAGAATTAGAGAGAACAATAATACTCTTATATATGCAGCCACGTAAGAATAAATATAAAAATAAATAATGTAATATATTTGTTATAATTTTTTGTATATATTAATTTTATGAAATATTAATCATAATAGAAATATTAATCATAATAATAAAAAATATATATATGTTTAATATTGTTAATATATTTATTTTATTAATATATATATATGTGTGTATGTATATATATATATATACATATAATAAAATATATATAGAGAACA
This sequence comes from Vespula pensylvanica, assembly GCF_014466175.1. Taxonomy (NCBI): domain Eukaryota; kingdom Metazoa; phylum Arthropoda; class Insecta; order Hymenoptera; family Vespidae; genus Vespula; species Vespula pensylvanica. Next base: position 1,269,349 of record NC_057709.1, on the reverse strand, counting down.
ACGTTTCTATAATACAGTAGCATGATTGATTGTAATCGTTTAAACTATAGGAGATTTATATTATATAAAAAAATTATCATATATAAAATATAATAAATATGATTTTTCCGGTACCGGGAATCGAACCCGAGCCTCCTGGGTGAGAGCCAGGTATCCTAACCACTAGACTATACCGGATATGTTAATATCATGTATTATTTTATTTATATATGTGTAATATATTTTCATATATAATATAATGTATGTATTAATAATAATACTTAATATAATATCTTAATAAATTAGAAAAAATTAATTCTCATTTATTGATATAAAAGATTATTATTATTTTTTCTTTTTATCCTTTTTTTTTTCCTTTTTTTTTCTTTTTTACAATATTTTTCTTTTTTTTCATCTCAGTAATTTTGCCAACTGTTCCTTCGCAGCTCGATAAAATTTCCATTCTTTTTAATCTTGGAATCGGAGGAGGTTTTGGTCTGGGAACAGGTACCTGTCTAAAAAAAAAAAAAAAAGAAAATATTATTAAACGATTAATAAAAATAATAAAAAAAAAGGAAAAACGATTTATTTATTAATAATAATTTTATTTATTTAAATTATAAATTACTTAATGGCCATGTGCAACTCTTGAGTCATTTTATCTTCTACTACATTTACCCAAATATTTGATTGCGTCTTTGGTTTCAAACATAATCCCTTGTGCAAGCAACATCTGTAATCGTCGAGTTCATCCTGTGCTTGGAATTTCTTTTCCCATGCTTTTTCCCATTTATGATATTTTTCCTTTACGCAAGCTGCCTTTTGGTTATCGACTTTATGCTTTGATGCTTCCTTTGCCAAAACCTTTTTTGATTTACCGCTCTTCTTCTGCTTTTTTTTCTTCTTATCTTGACGTTCAGCCATTATTTTGTATAACTGTTATCTGAATAATTTTTATGTTATCATTTACATGATCTTTATTATTTATTTCATATACCTCCCCCTCTCCATCGTAATAAAAATATTTAATAATTTATGATATAATCGATTAGACTCATGATTGATAAAGTTTGATGTTTGGTATGAAAATAAATAAAAAAAAAAAAAAAAAAAAACAAAAAAGGAAAAGAAAAAAAGACTGAAATAATTCTCAACAATTTCATGTCGATTGATCAAATTTTAAAGTTGAATTCACACTGAGAAAAAAAAAATATATATATATATATACAATAAAAAAAAATATATATAAATTTTGAAGAAGATTCAATAAACAGTTCTCCACTCGCCATTTTTTTTGCTGGGCATTCAACAAGTTCGTTTACAGCTACAAGTTGGTTCCTCTTTAATAACGCATCCGCACTTTCTTACAGGTTTCTTTTTAAATAGGTCATCAAAAGTAGTTTTCTTTGTGTCGCAACAGGGAGCACAGCTCATTTCTTTAACTGGTTGAGGTGAGCAACAAGATGAGCAAATATTTGTGGTAGCAGGTTGTGGATAACCACAAGGTGGAACAGATTTTACTGGTTGCATACAAAGAGGTATACATGACGGATAAATGGAACAACATTTTATACATTGTTGTTCTTGTTGTTGTCTGAAATAGGATAAGAATAATTTTATTTGTAAGATAAAACATATGAGATTCAAAAGTTTGAACTAACATTGACTTGCAAAGTGGTAGACAAGATGGATAACAAGGTGGAGGTTCAGTATGAGGTCCTTTACACTTATCAATTTCAGGTTTGACCGAAGAAGAACAAGGACTTGTTTTTGGACGACAACAAATCTTGACACAAGGTTCAGGACTTGTTTTTGGACGACAACAAGGCGTGAAACAAGTTTCAAGACTTGTTTTTGGACGACAACAAGGCATGAAGCAAGTTTCAGGACATGTTTTTGGACGACAACAAGTCTTTCCTTCGCCGCTTCCATCCGTACTCTTTTTTATAGGACAATTGCATGGTATAAATTTTGGCAGGCATTTTCTTGAAGGTATTTTTTTACATTGAAATACTGGACTATCATCGGTTCCTTTGAACAAATACGGTTTTTTATTATGAGGTATTTGAAATTGAGTGACTATTTTTTTCCCGAAACAGGAGGCACGTATGAAAAGAGTAACTTCGCCGACACACTGTCCAGTTGCTGTTGCTATCCTGAAAGTGCTTTTTAATGATTTACATGGATTGCCATTTTTGAATATACGTTGACTTAGTAAATCATTTATTAAATTTCTTAATTGTATTTGATAAGAGCCGATTAACATCACATCTGGTAATACTCCGGGTGGAAGTTTTTTATAAACAGTCATAGTTACAGGAAAACTATGAACTGGTTTTTGAAGAACATTACTGGGTAGGGCAAATAGACAAGATTTTCCTTTTTTAAATACTTGAGTGTCACCGCTGACACAAGCACATCCATCGCTAGATGCTTCCTCATGAATATTGATAGGTGGCAAACCAAGGATCTGTTATACAACATTTCTTTTACAAATGATTTTATATAATCATTTTATTTGTAACAATAATAAGCAAATATAACTTGAAAAGAAATGCAGGTCGTCACTGGTAACATTTCTTCATGTATAGCACGAACAGCTGGGATATTAACTTTATCGACCAAAAATTCAATGAGAAATAATTGTTGATTTTCATCCATGTTATATCAAAGGATCAAATTTAATTGATATGGAAACTATTTATTAATTTACTCACAAATTTTTTTTACAACATAATGATATATCTAACCATCACACTACAATTTAAAACTGTCATTAGAAAATAAAAGAAAAAAAAAGAAAAGAAAAAACAGAGTTTATATATTATTTAAGATAGATGGCACTCTTTTAAATAAAATTTATAACTATATATTGCATACGATAACCATATACACAATAGAATTATTCAATTATAAGAATTTGCTTATTTTTTCTTTTTCTTTTTCTTTCTCTCTTTCTTTTTTTTCTCTTCGATATCAGCTTGTATTTGACGCGTTTCATGTCTGATCGGAGGTCTTCTTTCAGGGCCTTTAGGTGTTCTCATTTCCAATTGCAAATCTGATTTCTCACCAGCACCGACCAGTCCTTTCTTACCAATTCTCAAAATAAAAACATCGTGTTCAGGATCAGGCGGACAATCTGGTCCCGTCGCATCGCTTTCTGGTGAGACTGTTACAGTTGGTTGTTTTTTAACTTCGCCATCCAGAAGACCAGAAACTTTGAGAACAACGGCTTTGCCACAAGCTTGAGCAGGACCGCGACTGGTTTGAATTGGGCCAGCCGTTTTACTTGTATCAGTACAAAGATCTTTTTTTGGTGTTTCTTCTAATATGCTAGGTGGATAACAAGTAGATTTGGAAGTTTCCGAGACACATGAACATTTACGATCATTTAATTTATCTTGTTCTCTGGCACCAGTTGGCCGACCGCAAGGTAAACAAGCATGTTCTTCCATTACGCATACACGACAAGGAATATCAACAGTTGATTCCTTACAGACACTTTCAGAGTCAACTACTTTACATTTGTAAGCCAAAGATTTCTCATTCAATTCTTCACCTTTAAATATATAATCAGATTCTTTCTTTATCGACTCTGGTGCTTCAAATTCTGTAATAATTGTCTCACCAAAGGCAGACATTCTTACATAGAGAAAAACTTTGCCGACTTGTTTCTCATTCATTATCAAAGGTACGGAACCTTCAAACGTCTTAGGCGGTGGTACTTTCCTATGCCAGCATTGCAACAATTCCTTCCTTAACGCAGCAAATTGTTTAGTCAGTTCGAATTCTCCAACGCCAACTAAAATATCTGGTTTAATACCCTCAGGCATTTTTTTTCTTGTCGTCATCTTCACTGTCAATTCCAACGACTTATCCCTCGTTGTCTCAAGATCCATCGCAAACATTATTGATTTACCAGAATAAAAATATTCAACATCATCTGCTATACCAGCTTGTGGGACGAATAATAAATCTACCGGTGTTATCTCGATTTTATCTTCTTCCGTGAAATGTAAAAATTCTAAAGCAATGCTAGTCGGTACGAAAAACATTCGATTTAATTTTGCTAATCTCTCACCGGTTACTCTATGGATAAAAAATTCTAACAAAAAGAGATATTGCTCTTTGTAATCATCGACTATTTCTTCTCGTATACCGAAAATCGGTGGGGGTGATTTTTTTGGAGTCATCTCCACTTTTTTCATCTTATTACTCTTTCTACCCTTTTTTCTTTGTTTCTTCAAATTTTTCTCTCTCATGAGGAGATACTTTCTTGAATCTTTATTTTAATTTTATTATTAAGAATAGAAATGTTTTACTCGGAATAAGATTTAGAATCGATCGTTTATACGTTCGAGATACATATCGTATCATTTATAAATACTTTTCTAATGTTTATTTTTATTAATTTTTAGGTTAGATCGATAGAATAAGCATGAAGTTGATGATTTCCAGGTATATACAAAAATTATGATCCATATAGTTATATATATATATATGTATGTATGTATGTATGTATGTATATAGTTTATAATGTTTATTTGAAAGTGAATATAAGATAATGAGGTTATATTTTGGAATATTTTCGATAAATTATATTAAGTAACTTTGATCGAAAAAATTTCAAGTGTGCCGCCATGTTTATGGTATTCCAATATTTTATTAACTACTATTAAAACGTAATATTTTTATTTATTAATTAATACGAATATTTATCTAAAAGATATTATTTCTTTATTGAAATTTTACTTATTTTTCTCAACAAATTTTTTTTTCATCAAATAATTTCAATAAACATCTCTTAAATAAATATTTTCACATATTCATTAATAAATAATTAAAATCGATTAACAGAGACAAAACATATTAAAACATTCATTAAAATTAAATAAAACTGAAAATATTAATATACGCACACACACACACACACACATATATATATATATATATATATAAATTAATATATATATAAAAAATGTTTAATTTATAAAAATTTGTTTTTTAAGTATCCTGAACCTCCCCCAATCGATTATGTTCTCGAGGATGTCTCATTAACATTGTTATCCGATGGCATTTTTTTATACGGCAAACCAGGGCCGACGCATAAATATATAGGAAAACAACTTCGTCCCATAAAAAGAAAAATTAGTAAGTCATTTAGCGATTGAAAATAGAATGAGCCTATTAAATCAAAATAGAAACGTTTGTCTCATATCGATGAGTGAGAGTGAGTGAGAGAGTGAGAGAGAGAGAGAGAGAAAGAGAGAGAGAGAGTGGGAGGTACGTGTATATGTGTGTAAGAGAAAGAGGTTCACTACGGTCGATCGCATTTAAACAGCCGTCGTCTATCTCTATATAGTACAATTGAATTAAGCTGATTGGATTAATAAAGGTCCCACGTGATTGTTCACAGCCGACCCCGTGGCGCCACCTACTGAACTCGATCCTCGTACACTTAACGTGCTTGCAGAAAAGGAGGGATCTTGGTACGCCCAATCGAAAGATGCTTTCCTTATTTACGAAATTTCATCTTTTATTAAACAATTGAAATATTCCAATCGTGATGATATAAGTATGTAAAAGTATATATATATATATAATTTTTTTTTAATATAAAAATAAAATTGTTATTTATATCTGTTTTTGATAGAATGAGGTTGATTAATTTTCATGTATCAGAAATGGGATTTTCATTATTGAAATAATGGGGTATCTAAAGTTCGATAATATTGACATACAATCTGTAATAGATAAGTGGTTCTTAGAGATAATCTGACGTCATTGATAACGTTAGTTCTTTCTGTCTTTTGTTCTTTTTCTTTTTTACTTTTCATTTTTTTTTTTTGTTTCGTTTGATATTAAACCATTTTTCGATATAAATATTTCAACTATATTTATTGGATATATTTTTGATATACTTATATTTTAATATACATATAGCTTTTTGGATTTTTTGTTTAAATAAACAACGATGTTTATTAATATAACGTTGTTTATTAAATAATATTATAGTATCGTATACATTTCTTTTTTATTAATATTATTATATTTAATAATATAGCATAATATCAAATTTATTGCATATATATATATATATATATTAGTATAATAATATTTATATAATACTATATATATATATATATAGGATGTTTCTTTACTAAACATTATATAATTATACATTATATAAATTATACTTCAGGAGCGTATCAAGAGAATCTCATTTTTGGGACACCCTGTATAAAAATACTATACTATTTAATATACTTTACTGATATATTATAGTATTATTTGTACGATAAATAATATTATACTTCATATAAAAATAATTATTATGTGTTATAATTTATACTAATATTTTTCATAAATACTAGTATACTGATTTTTATTTAATTTTATTATAATGTATATACGAATCAAATTATTGCGTGTAATTTTTTAATATTTACCTGTCTTTTTTCTTTTTTTTCTTTTTTTTTCTTAGTGTTTTTATAATAATACTATAATATATATACTTCAGGAATGTATCGAGTGGATCCTGTGGAATAATTTTTTAGAACACCCTGTATATGATCCTGATTGTGCAATAATGATCATATAACGAATCTCTGGACTTAATAGTCCTCGTCGAATATTAATTGTTCTCGATTAAAAGTAATCGAAATATATATACATATATATATATATATAAATCTGTCTGTGTGTGTGTGTGTGTATGTGTGTGTACATGTGATATGAAATGCATAAGCAATTTCGAGCAATTCGAATATTAACCGTACAAACGATATAGACTGATTAGAATTCCAGAGAATTAATTCTTGAAATATTCTAGCGACACTAATTTTTTAATGACTCACCAATTCATAGCGTCTTATTCTACAGGGTGGGCTAAAAGTTTTTCGATTGGGACAAAAATCATTGAGCGTCAAAAATCGATGAAACTTCATTCTAAATCCCCTTTTTGTCGAGGATTCGTTATTAAATTTGTAATCCTTTCTTTTGTTCCAACCTTTCTTGAGCTTGCAGTTTTAATCTACAAAAAAAAAAAAGACAAAAAGACAAAAAAATTAACCTAAAGAGTTAATATAGAGTTAACCTTGTACTTGTTACATTCAAAAGCTTTCGTCACACTCTATATTAATGTAAATATCTCAATATTTTTATGAAACTTATCGAATTAACTTAGTCGCACAGATCGTTTTTCTTTTGTTTTTTTTTTATTTTATTTTATTTTATTTCACTTTATTTTATATTTTCTTTTAAGGTCCAGTATCCTTATTTCCAAGATCAAAGAAATACGAGTATAAGTATATTAAGGAGAAACGTTTGGAAGACGTACCGAAGGAAACATTTTTTGATAAATTTCAATGTGGCATGAAAGATGAAAGAAAGGAAGATATAATATCGAAGTATCCATTTTGAATAATTTCTTTGTTTCTTTTTTTTATATCCATTATTTTATATATATATATATATATACCTTTTGTAAAAAAAAAAAGAGAAAAATTTTTTTTTCCCATACATACGAATAAATTAATGATAATAACTATTAATTAGACCTGACGAGGAGCCATGTTACATTTTGAAGCCGCCATTTTGGTGGAAAGATAAAAGCAGAAAACAATTGAAACTCCCTGTAGGTTATATCAACGATTATGCATATGATCGATCGGAATACACCGAACAAGGATTTGATTATGCCAATCACGAGATTGAGGTTCGATTTTTATGATTCATTTTATTGACCTAATTTCTTCTTTTTTCTTTTTCTTTTTTTTTTCTTTTTTTTTCTTTCTTCCTTAGATACCTTCACATTTTTTTAACTAATCAATTTATGGGAAGAAACAATTTGAAGCGTTTTATGAGGATGATCGCGTGAGAATGATCGCGTTGGTGTATGTAATTAAATATCCGGTATCGTGTTTTATTATGAACGTGTTTCTAAAAAGACTTTTTCAATTTACGAAGATTAAAATATTTTTTTTTTTTTTTTTAATCGAAAATTTTATATTTATTGCATTGCCATTTTTTTTTAATTTTTAATTTTAATTGTTATTATTATTTATATTACATATTACGTACGCATATTTTATAATTTTATATATACAGAGTGTCTCAAATGATTTGATCTATATTTTAGGAATTTATCGTAGAGATTTTAGAAAAAAAACTTGTTACGCTCCTGAAGTATCAGGTTGAACCTTTTGGGAGAAGCACCCTGTGTATATAATTTTATTTCGCATTAAGATTTTTCCTATTATATATATATATATATATATTTACATAATTAATATTTTATTTTTTATAAAAAATTCATGACATTATTCATTGATCAATTTCAAAATTTGATTTAGACTGTAAAAAAAGATGTCGAGGATATTGCCAACTGTCGAGAAAAGAAATTATTAAAAGTGGAAGGTCCAGTAAAATGTCCTATTGAAAAAGATGGTAATTGTATTGAAAATATTATATATTAATTTATATATGATCATTGCATTTCGATTGAATTTCATAATATAAATAAATAAATATATATATATACGTTTTTTTGTAGGTTATACTCCCAAAAAATCGGATGTTAAAACAGAAATAAGATGGCAGCCGCTTTACAAATTAACCCAATTTCCAAAAACTGCTAAGAAACGTAAGGAAGAGTTACAAATGCTTACAAAGCCTTATCTCCATGAGTTAAACACATGGTATGCTAAAAATTTACCAACGAAGCTTCATTTGCCAGTAAGATTGAAAGGAAAACGACCAATGCCGGAATGGCGATTTTCACACATGTAAATCGTATTGTTTTGAACGCAAACATAAAAGAAGAATTTACGATTTATTAACGAATAATTAGAAAATAAAAGAGAAAAGAAAAAAGAAAAACGAAGAAAAAGAAAATTGTTCCACAAAATTATTATATCCAGAATAATCACTTTTACAGTTATTTATTTTAATAATTTCTACAAAATATTTTTTGTATCATTAATAATTAAATCAAACGAAGATTTAAAGTATGTTAAAATTAATTCATTTCTTTTCTTTTTTCCCCAGTCAATTACATGTTCATCTCGAACGAGTTATTCCAATATTTTTGACACACCCTATATATAATTAACGAATAATCGTATCTTCACATAAATCTATAAAGAATTTGGTCTACTCTTTTTTTCTTTGCATTAAATATTTTTTAGGAATAGTATATACATATTGTTCTTTTTTTTGTAAGACACCCTATATAATTCTTCTTTTCAAATCGTATTTTAACTTTACAAATTATAGACCTCTTTCGCTTATTTATTTACTTATTTATTTATTTATATTATTTGGAAATATTCAGATTAAATAATCCATTTTCTTATTTTTCTTGGGACACCGTATGTAGTTAAAAAAAAAAAAAAAGTAGAAAAAAAAAAGAAAAGAGAGAAACGAAAGTAACAAGGAAAGAAAAAAAAAATCGTATTTGCACTTCTTACATTCTCCTACTCAATTATTATTCGACTCGAGTCACGTCGAGTCACAAACCACGAGATCCGATTATATCGATAGTTTCGATATTCAACGACGAATGCGTAAAATCGATGCGCAAAACGATTCAATAGGAGGGCAAAAGAGACACGCTCTATCGGACGCACATGGTACTATTTTACTACGTATTGCTACATATATTGCGTCATCTTTTTTAAAGGAACATCGTAAGCAATTAACAAGACCTGTTGGAATTCTCTCTTTTCATCATAAAAGAATTTTAATTCGTTGATAACTCCTTCAATTCGTTTGATAAAGAGAAAACAATTGCAATTTCTTTTTTATTAAAGAAAAAAAAAAAAATTGGAAAAAAGCAATCGAAAGGATATTTATTATTTCGTTAATTAATTCGCATTGATATAATCATTTAAACGTACGATTTATCGATGAATTAATCTGTTTATGAAATATTAAATATTCATTAATATATATGAAACAGATATATATATATATATTTTTTATATTTCTTTTTATTTTTCTTTTCCTTTCACCCTACATAACGTTAAGTTAGCTTTATGTACTAATATATCTTCGTCGAAGATCATATTACGAATGTTCGCTGATACTGTGGTGAATACATACGTGGAATTTGAAAACTGAACGTTGCAATGTAATCCGATGCATTTCAACAAATAAACATAACCTCTTTTATTCTACCTATATTATTTTCCTTTATGCGTATTTAAATATTCCCGATGTGATTATTATTTTTCTCAATGTCGAAATCCGTGTCAAAAGTATTTCTTTCATTTTACATTTTTTTTTTATTCATTTGTTTATTTTTTTGTACGAAAAAAATTAAAAAAAAAGAATTATATAAGCAAGACAGATGCAATTAAAAAGAAAGAAGAAAAGGAATATCAATTTTCATATTAATAATGTGAAAAAATATTGCAACAACAATGTGTATTAATAATGTAAAATAAATTATTATAATGATGTAAAGAAATTATTTCTTTAACGTACGTGCTGAAATATGCGATTTTTTTTTCTTTTTTTTTCTTTTTTTTTTTTTTAATTCTACATGGTGTTCAAGAAAAAAAAAAAAAAAAAACTGGTTCATACTGTATTCCTCTGAGAAGAGATATAACAGGACAAGTTCAACGTACTTCGAATTCTTTTTCGACTCAATTGATAAAAAACAAAAAAGGAAAACGATTTGTAAAAAAATTACATAAGGTGTCCCAAAAAATTTGCAACGAACTCTACGTGACGAATATGTACAATTCATAAAAAAAAAAAAGAATAAAAAATAAAAAAAAAATAAATAAATAAATAAATAAAAATAAGAAAATTTCAATGCGTCTCACAAATTTTATTTAATCTCTCTACATATAGGGTGTTCAAACGAAACAAAAAAAAATTTTTTTCGACTTCTTCGTATATCATTGACACACTTACGTGAAAATAAGATAAAAAAAAAAAAAAAGAAAAGAAAAGAAAAGAAAATCGGAAAACCAAAAAAAAAAAAAAAGAAACGAAAAAGGAAGAAGAATAAACATAAATAAATATTTCTGTAAAAAAGAAACAAAACAGGTTTAACAAACTTCACAAGTCATTCATTGTGATTCACTTGCTTACAATTATTATTTTTTCTTCTTCGTCTTATTATTACCATATTTACGTAATAACAAAGAATGAGACGCGTTTGCAAGGATCAACAAAAAAAAAAAAAATATGTCGCCAGACTCTATTATTATCGTCAATGGAATTCAATGATCAGTGATTCGTGGAACGTAAATACGACGGCGCCTCCGACCGTTTAGCTTTGAAGTTAAATTTCGAAGCGAAACCGACCGTGCGCGCTTAGTGCTTTCGACAATGACATAGACATCGAGTATTTCATCATGCAGTGTGCTTCCCACGTGTCGGTCTGTCTATAGTATTTAATAGTGTTAGTAACAACGCAACGTTGCCCGGCCATTGCCATCTCTCAAACGATGAAATTCACTTCGTAACTATAAGTACAAACTTCGTACAGTTAAGTATTATCGTTCGACACGTTCCACGAAAGTTACTTACGTTTTCGACGTTGTTAAGAAAACAAAAAACAAAAAAAAAACAAACAAAAAATGGCATACAGATTTTTTCGGGACAAATGGTTTTGCTTAGGAAGAATAAAAAGAGAAGAAGAAACGAAGAAATAGTTCAAATTTTTCGTTCTTTCGTCAAATGTCGACATTACATATAAAAAAGAAAAAGGAAGATATTGATGTTCAAATCCATTCTTTTTTTCCCTTTTTTTCTTTCGTACGAATTGCTAACTGTAAGAAAAAGAGAAAAGAATAAACAAACAAAAAAAGAAAAGAAAAAAAAAAAAGGAAAGAAAAAGGACGAAGAAGAATTTTGTCACGAATAAACAAATCAAAGAGTCAATGTGATTCCCGCCCAAAATTTTTAATTTTAAGGTGTTCGTTATACGCCCGAGGCGCCGCACGTGGCAGATTGGTGAAATACGTTCGTACAATAATGCGAAATGCTTAGCGTCGGGGAAGAAGGAATTAGGAAGGTAGGAAGGAAGGAAAGAGAGAGAAAGAGAGAGGGAGAAAAGAAAGAGTGAGAAAGAGAGAGAAGAAGAAAGAGTCAGAAAGAAAGAGACAGAGAGCGAGAACAAGAGAGAGAGAGAGAGAGAGATAGTGGAAAAGTAGTAGGGTATTCACTCGGCGGGCTCAGTCGTGTTCAGGACGGCGTCGCGTCGAGATCGTCCATAGTCAAGAGGGAGAGGGTTGAATTCGTGTTATTTGATTGGTCGATGAGAAAAGCATTCGCTTTGCCGACTTCCATTTTATTTTTTGAGAATATTCAGAAGCCTACGTTTTTATCGGTATAACGTGGCTTTTTTTCTACGATCCTATAGACGCACACAGCCAAACATATATATATATATACATATACATACATATATATATATATTTATATATATATATTTATATATATATACAATTAGGCGTACGCGCCCGCGCGCAAGTAAGATAAAAATAGACTACTACTAGCCAGACTTTTCGTCCTTCTTTATTCTTACGCGTAATAGTTTACAAGAGTAATAGTTACGAGGGAAGCAGCAAGTAGCCAGGAATGAGTCAAAGGTAGACTGCCAAAAGTAACGGTCATTTTCCTTCGACTTCTCACACACGAGGTATGTATTTTATATATATATATATTTTTTTTTCTTCTATATATGCATATATTGTACATATGTACGCAGCTAATATCTTTTTAAGAAATAATTTTTTCTTTCGATAAATGTAAAATTTCGATACATGTGATATATTCCATGAATTTTTCTATTTTCTTTAAGCTTTTCCCCTTTTATTATCTCTCTTTTCACTCGGTCGGTAATTTATCACGATAGATAGAAATTTTTTAGTCGAAACAGATGTTCTCTTTTTTTTTTTTTTTTTTTTCTAAAGTGTCGTCACACTTCGTGTTAGAATCGTATCGGAATCTTTAATCAAGAATGTAAAATTGTGGGATGTATATGATCATTCTATCTCAGTCGGTAATTTTTCATAATCGATCAATTTTTCGTCGAGATTAGTGTTATTTTTCTTCTGGTGTGTTTTCATCGTCGTGTCACGTGTTGGAATATTATTGGAAATCGTTTATTAAAAATGTGTAGTCTTGGAATATATCTAATCATTTTTCTCGATCGGTAATTTCTCGTAATCGATGAATCTTTATTCGAAACGAATGATGCTTTTTTTTTTTTCTTGATGTGTCGTCACATGTCATATTAGAATCGATTTAAAATCGTCGATTAGAAATGTGCAAAATTTTGAAATATATTTGATCATTTTTCTCGGTCGGTAATTTTATCATAATCGAGTTTAATGTCGAAATAGATTCCTTTTTTTTTTTTTTTTTCATCGTGTGCATTAAATTCGAATGAAATTCATATATATGTTTATCGTCCATTTTATTTATTATCTTTATCTCTGTCGATAATATTTTTTATCTATCAAATTTAACATCTCGAATAGTTATTTATTTTTTTTTTTTTTACTCTATTTTTTTAACGTGTATAACGTCAGACTCGAATCGGACTCGTTGATTAAAACTGTAAAATCGAGAAATATATTTTTTCTTTTTCTCTATCGGTAATATTTTTTTCTGGCTATCGAATAACAGACACATTCCATCGAAACAGATGGCTTTTTCATCAACATGTTATTGTTGTAAAGTTATAATCGAACTGAATCTATAAATGAATAGAATGTATTATTTTATAGTTTCTTGCATTTTCTCTATCGGTAAAATCGCGTTTTCCTATAAATTAAAAATAAAAAGAAGAAAAAAAAAAAAGAAAAATTACTTAATGTTCCCGTAAAAAATAAACGATAAATTTTGTTGGCTTTATCAAAACAAATGTTAGGCCATCGGTCGAGTTAAAAAAAAAAAAAAAATAATAATAATATAATATTTTTCGAACAAGAAGAAATGAAAAATTCGTAAAACAAAAAAATTGAAAGGATGCAGCCATACCTTTCTTTTACTTTCTCCGTCGATAATATCGATAGAGTCTAATAATTTTCTTTCGATATAGTACTTGCAATTATTAAAGTCAACTTTTCAATTATACCAAAAACAAAAAGAGAGAAAAAAAGATCATTCCTATCGCAATATAAAAAGAAAATGATAGTAATAATAAACTTGCACAACACATTTTTTTTTTGGACGCCATATGTTGTTCTAAAATATAACAAAAACAGTGTGTATGTAAATACACTAATGCTCATACACTAATGAAAAAATATACACGTAGTATATATATAGTATACTATAGTATATATAACGACATATATATATATTTTTTTAATTTATGAGTCGAACGTTAAGATGTTAATCAAACGCTTTTGTGTACACAGAACGAGCTAAACAAACATCTCATATTTCAACTAACCAACTAGTCGGTTTCTAGCGATAGGAAAGTGAAAGAAACATCAATCATTATCTTACAAAAATCGAAGGTCACGATTCTCTTACTTTTCACTTCATTACCTTCGTAATAACGATATTGCTTTTGATATTTTTCTACAAAGCTGAAACGTAAACTTTTATGAATCCACAAAAATGCATATTCGTTTCTTATTATTACTCGACAAATATGTACACATATGTAATATAATCTTGATGGGAATAGTAACTTTATTTTGGGACTCTAATGGCCGACAACAAAGGAAAATGGACGACGATGAAATGCTCCGATACGTTCTAGGTTTCTTTTTCTACTAGTGAAAGGGACGAAATTCGTAGAATGATATTATCTAAGAGTAGGGGTAAAGAGGGAGGGAAGGGAAGGGGAAGGGAGGGGAGAAGAGAACGTTTCTCGTGACTTGTGGTCGTTTAGGTTATGATATTATTCTTATGGACATTAGATGAATCAGTTTATTGATTAGGGTGTTTTTTTTGTTTTGTTTTGTTTTTGTTTTAAATTCGCCAGAGTTTTACTTTGTACTTGTTTATCTTGATAACAACTGATAACATTGCTTATGACAATATTTTATTGAACTATTTATTTTTATCGTTTCGTGCTTATCGAAAAAATTCCAACGACTCGAGGGAAAAGAAATGTTTCCAAAGATTTGACAAGATTTTGTTTAATTCGACAAATTTGTTCAATTGGAAGATATTAGAAAAGTAAAAAAAAAAAAATAATAAAATAAAAGAAGACATTAGAAAATATTTGATGGAAAGAATAGGAAATTTGGAAAAAATTAGAAGCATTAGAATAAAAATAGGAAACATTGAGAATATTAGGAAAAAATTAGAAAGCATTAACAAAAGTTTGCAATCGAAGTATCTTTCTGTTTTCTTTAAACTCGAAGCTATCATAATTCGATGAAATATCGATGAAAAAGAACACTGTAGGTTAGATTTCGATTTCCAAAAAAAAAAAAAAAAAAGAGAGAATCGTTCGACAGCAGTGCCCTCTACGAAACTGCTGTAATAAATATTACATTATTCCCAGAAAAGTCAGCAATTTTTAATTGAAAAATATTTTCATTATAAAACCAATAGAAATTGAAAATATTTTGATCATATCGTTTCAAACGAAAGATACCCTGTATACAATTTTTATAGTATGAAAATAAATATTGTACGAAAGATAACTACATATTTATTTACACAATAAATAGATAAATATATCTCTCGTATATATTCCGTTCCGCTCCGTTCCGTTTCGTTTCTATAAAACATATCTTTATTTCTTGTAGAAATTATCTTATCGAATCGTCCGTAAGGTTATGTCATTTTCGAACATGAATTAGCAATCATGTTCTAAGTACTTATGATAATTATTATTTTTTTTTCTTTTTTTCCTTCTTCTTTTCCTTTTTTTTTCGTTTCTTTTCTTTTTCTTTTTCATATCCGTATTAAGATACCAACTTTTCCATTATTTATTTTTTCTTTTTCATTATTTACACGACCATTTTTTTTTTGTTATATACGTAATCATTATCATTATTATTATTATTATTATTATTATTATTATTATTATTATTATTTCTTTGTTCTTCATCGTAAATTTTTTAAATAGCAATTAATATGAAATTGAACGACAGATAAAATATATTTATCTACAAAAAAAAAAAAAGAAAAAGCAAAAAAAAATTTACGGAAATAAAAATTTCTTTCTCGTTTTTTCATTTATTTATTTGTTTTTTTTTTCTCTCAATATAAAGATATATATATATATATATATATATATATATATATACGCATTTGATTTCGTTGCACATGTATGTAATCAAATTGTGCATGCATAACCTCTATTCATTTCTGTTTTTTTTTTCTTTTTTAAAATTTTATCTTATTTCGAATATTTCATGAGATCACGAGGACGAGAAACGTGTCGTTATTAATAACAAATGATCTTAGAAAAGAAATAGTGACTGTAAATGAACGCGCGTTTAAGTTTAAATAACAACCGATAAAAGCGTCCAAGCACGTGTCTCAAACGATTAAAATGTTCTATATCATGAAGAGACTCGTGTACGGCCCTGTTTCATCGTCATCTTTGTCGTAATCGTTATATTGTATGCGTAGATACGTGCGTGTGCATATGCGTGTAAATGTGTATAAGTGTTTCAACAGCATGATGCAACTTCGTTTAGTGTTCGGTGATACTTAAATGTTCGTATTTGCATATCAAAATATTTAAACAAACTTTGTTTTTTTTTTTTTAATCTTTTAATTACGCAATCGTTGTTAATTTCTTTTTATTTTTCTTTTCTTTTTTTTTTTTGTTTTTGTCGATCTTTAGAAAAATCTTTCTCATAAATTATTTTCTCTATTTTTAATATCTTGAAAAAATTATTGATCGTACATCGTTGACGATATTTCTTATAACTCGTTGTAAAATTAATTCGTGTTATTAAAATTTTTGATTGATTGAATAAAAAAGGAAGGAAGAAAATAAAATTTAATTACGCTTTCTCGAGATTAGGTAATCGTAATTGGAGCTTGTAATTTCGACGAGTTAAGCTTGCAATTTTATTGAAATTTGACAAATGAAATTGTAATAATTAATCCAATGATATTGGTTTACTAAAAAAAAAAAAAAAAAAAAAAAAAAAAAAATTGTAGCGTAATTCTTAACGATTAATTCGATTAATTTTATTTTACTTATGCGCTATTAGAATTTTCAATCTCTAACAAGCATGATGTTAATCTTATCAACTTCAAAAAAAAAAAAAAAAAAGAAAGAAAAAAAAGGAAGAAAAAAAATGCATACGATAGTTCTTCACGCGATATAACGAGGTATAAAATTAAAATGAGACCTGTGTGCAGGGGCGAGAGACGAGAGGGTGCTTTGAGGTGCAACGAACTTGATAAATTAACAAAACGATTGAGTTTAAATGACCGTGAAAGTGTTATCCTGCTCGTAAAAAAAAAAGAAAAGAAAAATAAAAAATAAAAACGTGATCGAATTGTTAATACACGTGTGATTAATCGTGCGTGAAACATGACGATGTCCAATTTATGCAATTTCAAATGAAATTTTAATAAAATTTATATTATTATTATAATAATAATAAAAAAGAATTAAATTATTTGAATATATATATATATATGTATGTATGAAATAAAAATATTATTATTATTATTATTATTATTATGTATATATAAAATAATTCTTGTATTCAATTATTAATATTAAATAGTAATAATAAATTACAGAATCTATATATACTTTTTTTAATTTGAATAATATAAAAAATTATAGTAGATATATATGTATATATATATATATGTGTGTAATTGATTTGTGAATATACATAAAAATGATAAATGGGAATGGATCCAAAGAAGTATCGTACGATTACAAATCATAACATTTAATATTTATTATAATGATATTATGATAATATTTCTTTCTTTTTTTTTTTTTTTTGTTTAAGATTTGTTATAAACGTCAAGTATAATCAAATATTATACTTAGTTAATGCTAATGGAAATAACAAAATTTCACTTAGATAAATCGTGATGAAACCGATGTAAATTGATCGATTTATAGATCTTTGATTATCGTTGCCTATGGATCATGATGCAATTCTTGATATGGGTTTCTCTGTTATTATATCTATATACATACATACATACATACATACATACATACATACATACATACATACATACATACATACATACATGTGTGTGTGTGTATATATATAATCAACAGTAAATAAATATAATTATAAATAATAGTAATCAATTTTAATCTAAAATAATATTTTCAATATAATGAAAAAAAAAAGGAAGTAATTTTTACGATTCTATATATATATATTTTTTTTCTATATATATATATATTTTTTTAATTTCAATTTTGATCACATCAAAATCTTCGTTCTATCGATTCGAATCTTTCGCACAAAATTGCAATTTATATCTTTCAATTTTATTTTATTTCATTTCTTTTTCGAAACAATTTTGACTTATATATTTTCCTTAAAATCTGAAAATTTGAACAAATTGTAATTTTAATTGATAAAAAAAAAAAAATAAATTGCCGTCAGACAATTGCAATTTATGTTTCGCGACATAATTGCAATTTTTTTATTTTATTTATTTATTTTTTATTTTTTGTTTCTACAGAAAGCTTTTCAAGCAATTTTACTTGACAACTTGGCCAACCATTATATATTGTTCAAGTTAGATTCTCAATGACCTTGCGACATTAAAATGCACGAACTAACCTAGAAATTAAACGCTATATAAACGTATATAGTATAACATATTTACTCGTAAGGTTCGTGCCAATAATCTTTACAGGAAGCAATTTTATTTTCGTGGCTCATGCGATTGGTGACTATCAAAAAGTAGTCACGAAAGAAATAAGAAAAGTGTTCATAATTTTAACGATTATCGCGTTACACATTAAACGTCAAATTTTAAATTATTGAACTACATTTTACACGTTAACACCGCCATTATTAATTTATTTTTATGTCGGCCATTTTGGTGCACGGAACAAGGGATATTTATATACGCGAAGCAACGGATTTAAAATTATTATTATTATTATTATTATTATTATTATTATTATTATTATTATTCGTATCAAATTAATATAATTTAATAGACGACGAATCTTTGATTGATTTTAAAAATCAACTATTATACTTTCAGACTTTTTTTTTCCTTTTTAGATCGTAAAACTACAAGCCGAAACTCGTAAAATTACATGCTTTATTAACAATCTAAAAATAGTTCGAAACGGAGTAATCGATTTGTAAAATTAACTAAAGACTTTTGGCCCACCTAGGGATATTTTTTATACTTTTTTCTCTTTTTTTTTTTTTTTGACGTCACGATATTTTGCATTTAAAAATCTCTTTGTTATTCATAATGATAACGAACATAAATCAAATAAAAAAAAAAAAATAATAATAATGAAGGAAGTATTGATAAAAATGTTCGATAATTCATCCATAATGTGTGGAACGTGTGAATGAACTTCGCCTACACAAAAATACCTCATCTAAATATATTTTCTAAGCATCATTTCTCGATCGATCAATCGCGATAAGTCAGGTGACGAGATAAAATTGTATCACGTGTGAGTTTATTTAAAGGAGTGAAAGAAAAAAACACACGATATTATACGAAGAAAAGAAAAAAATAAAATAAATAAAAATAAAACAAATATATAATAAATCAATTATACGATATAGATTGCACGATCGATAAAGTAGATTTTTTTTATAAAAAAATTATTATTTGATTTCAATAATGTCCTATTTCGCTATATATATATATATATATATATATATATATATATATATATATATAATTTTGTAAATCATTTCAGATTTTTTTTTTCTTTATATGATTATTATGAAATATTTATTATATAATTACATTATTTATCCAATTAATTTGAATGTGAAGTTCGTAAACCACAAAAGTGTGGTTTTAATAAATAAAAGGATTTTTTTTAATAAATAATCTTTTATTGTTGTTTACTTGTTGAATGTACTTACGTATTAACACTGCATTCAATTATAAAATTACATTCGTATCTGTCATCGTAAATTATTTTTAATATGTTTGGATAGAATAACACATACAAAAAAAACATACACAGAGGATATGCAAAAATATGTACACAACAACAAATCGTAAAAACAAAAAAAAAAAGAAAGAACAAAAAATATTTTTAATTAAATCATTAATACAAAAATTTAATTACTATATTTTATTATAATAAATTTTTGCTCTATTATTATTTACTATTTAATTATTATAACAAAAAAGAAAAATTAACAAATAAAATTAAAAAAGAAATATCTAAAAAAAAAAAAAAAACAAAAAGAAAAGTGAATAATTTGTTATTTATTACTTTCAATTATGCACACACGCACGCACACACAGATCACACACACACACACACACACACACACACACACACACACACACACACACACACACACACACACACACACACACATGCACGAAGATATAAAACAATAAATAAATGAAAATTGTTTAAAAGAATATGAGATAAAAAATTTTTAAATAAAAAAAATTTACTAAATAAAAAATTTCTTTCGAACGTCTACGAAGTAAATAACTAATTCAAAGTCAATGATAATAATTATCATTATTGACGTCAAAGTTTTCAAACAAATATTGTTGTATATATATAATACGTGTGTGCACGCACGAACGCATACACTGACATATATGTATTAATAGGTCAACATTGATAACTTGTTTTATCATATTTTAAAATAATCAATTTTCTCTCTTAACGAATGAGTCCATCTTAATCATGATTTTAATCTACAAACAATTAAAAATACGAAAAAAAAAAAAAGAAAACAAGAATTAATAGAATATTGGTCGATAAGTTAGATCTCTGCAAGCATAAAAAATTGAATTTGAATTGAATGAAATTTTTTAATGGAATAATAATCGATCGATAATGTAGATCTCTGCAAACGAAAAGTCTATTGAATTTTATTTATTGTAATATAGACAAACAAATTGAATCGTACCTTTCAATTAATTTGAAATAATTTTATTCCCTTTTTGTATTACTTTTAAATGAAATTGAAATAAAATAAAAACCGAATTTTATTCATACTAATTATTTCAACTTTGTTCATCTCTTTGTCGGCTCTTAAGTCGTAACAATATTGTAATTGTTTTCGTGACCTTGAATGAAGTTTTTCTCTCTCTCTCTCTCTTTTTTTTTGTTTTCTTATCATAATTCCTAGAAAGGAAACGATTATGACATTTAAGACGATTAACTCTTTTAATATATGAGAATGTGGAATAACAATTTTAATCGCTGCTGCAATAAATAATACGAAGTAACTGTGATAATTTTGATGAAGAAATTATTATAAATGGAATGTCAGTGCAATGTCAAAAATTGAATTAGTAAAATTTCTATTCATTTCTAATCATTTTTATTTTTTTTTATCTATTCTTCCTTTTACTAAAAAATTGATTGATATATAAATTTTTATTTATTTATTTATTCACGTTCAATGTTCATCAATGTTCACGTTTAAATAATTATTGCGTAAAAAGTTATCGAATTATCATTTTTTTTTTTTTTTCTTCCAAAGAAATAAATTTAATATTTGGCAAAAATATATGTAATAAATATATTTGAATGAATAAAAATTGAATAATAATAAAAAATAAAGTAAAAATTAATTGTTAGTAGTAAAAAGAAAATAAAATAACAACGGATTAATGCATACAATTAAATAAATATAATTATACTTATTGAATTATTATATCGAGTAAAATAGTAATAATAAAATACGAAAAAATATATACATATTATATAATAAATGAAAATAGGCATTAATTCGTCGAGAAAATTTATTCCAAAAAAAAAAAAAAAAAAAATCGATAAATAAACGAATCAATAAAATAAAATAAAAAATAACTATAAATCCATCTTATTAGCTTGAATTTCGAAATATTTTTGACCGAGTTAAGATGTTCGAAGATATTTCTGTGAATAACATTCGAATAATTTTACGGTTAAAAATACATTAGGTGATACGTGGTAACGTGAATTAGTAACCTGCGGTCTATAAATAAATCTGTGTGCACTCTTTGTAACTTAGAGAACAGTCTGGTTGTTACTTTGGAATATTAACAGAAAATTACAAGATCAAAAAATATATATATATATACAAAAAATTGTTCTTCAATTTACATTAAGAAGAATTAAATAAAAAGAAAGAAAGAAAGAATAGAAGGATAAAGAAATTAATAAAAATTATAATAATTGAAAATTAAAATAATCGAAATTTTCGAAAAAGAAAAAAAGAAAACAAAAATAAAAAAAGAAATAAAAATACATAAAAAAATTTCTGTAATCGACTATTCGTTAATGTACATGTGTAAGAATTTAAAAAAAAAAAAAAAAGAATCGAACAAAAAAATTTATCAAACAATTTTTTAATTAATCATTCGTTAATTTGTATATACATATATATATATTTTAAATGGAAGTACAAATGGCTTCTTCTTTTTTTTTTTTTTTTTTAAGTAACATTGCCAAATTATTTCTATATATATGAAGACAATGTCCGATGTTGCTTCTATATCGATTAAATTGCTTTAATTGGATTTATATATCAATTTCTTTTTATTAGATAATAAATAATTGTTATATAACATATAATAAATAAATTAATATAATACATTATCACAAATGTTTTTTTCTTTCTTTATATATATATATATATATATATATATATATATATAATTTTATTCATTTAGTATTTTCATATTTGTTTTCCAATTTTTTTTTTTTAATTTTAATTTATTACTGTTTTTGTTGATTTTTATTACGTAATTTATTTTATTTCATATTTTTCAATTTGTCTTCTCTTTTTATTCTTGTTTATTATTATTATTATTATTATTATTATTTATTAACGAGCATTATAAAATTTTTATATAATTCATTACATTTTATTTTTATTTGCTATACTCTTTATGCCATATTTCGCTTATAACAATATTTATTTTCGTCATAATTTATCAATTATGTTTATCATCGTCATTGAAACTATTTAATTAGGTATGACTTTTTACAACGATTTGATAGATAATAATTTAACGTAAAACATTTTTTTTTCTTTTTTACTTTTTTCTTTACTTTGCTGTTTAATTGCAAAACATCTGGAAATGAGAGCAAAATATAAGGGATATGGGTTACACAGCTGACGATATATTTATATAATCACTATAGTTAAGAAGATAATAAAGAAAGAGAGAGAGAGAGAGAGAGAGAGAGAGAGAGAGAGAGAGAGAGAGAGAGAGAGAGAAATATCAAGAAACTCAACTTTAGAGAGTGATAACGTATGAAAGAGATATTATACTACAAAAACTATTAATGATATCTAATTAAAAAGAAGAAAAAAATTTTTGAGATGAATCACCCTGCATATATACATACAAACATCAATATATATGTACAGGGTGCCTCATTTCAAACGATATAGAGCTGAATATCTCGGATCTTATGGGTTTTATAAAAAAATGTTTTAAATAAAAATTGTTAGGTTTTAAAAGGATAATGTAACATTCGTTACAACTATTTCGTAAAGGACCTATTAATCGAGACGTGATGATCATAATAATTTTTTTTAATGGAAATCGATATTTCGAGTGAAACAAAAGTTGTAGATAACGTCAATACGAATCCAACGAGTACCTATAGTGTATATTTTAATCGACGTTTTATCGAGTTATGGTGTTTTGAATTTTAACAAGTTATGCAATTGCAATAATGTTATATTTATGAGACACTGAAGAGGTTAGTTCGAGTGATTGTAATTTTTGAAAAATATATGAATAAAAATAAACGAATAAATAAATTCAAAAAAAAAATATATATATATATATTATAATAAAAAATAAAAAAGAAAACAAAATTTAAGAAAATTGACCGCATTATTTTGATTATATCAGTTTTTTAAACTTCGAGGTGGATATAACTCGATCGATTACTATCGATATTATCTACAACTTTTACTCGATTTGAAATATCGATTATCATTGCGAAAGAAAAGAAGAAAAAGAGATAGAAGAAACAATTGTTACGAATTCGATATCTCGATCAACTATAATACCTACAAAATAATTTGTTAAAATATTTATTAATTATTATTAATACTTATTAAATTAAATAATTTTTAAATTAAACATTTTTTTCTTTTTTCTTTTTTTTCCTTTTTTTTTTTTTTTTTTTTTTGGAAAGAATAGGGTTTTTTATTCTAAAAAAGAAAAAAAAAAATTTCTTTTTTGAAAACTAAACGACAAGATTACCGCCATATCGATTTAAAATGAGACACCCTATACAATACAATATATTCGTATGTGTGTGTGTGTATTTCTTTATGCGTTAAAAAGAATGATAAATAACCAAGGTCGTTAAGTTCATAACATCGGAAATAACGCATTAAAATATTTTTTTTTCTTATAGATACCATAATACATATTTAATAATTTACATATATGTACACACACACATACACATACACACAAAACGTGCATTGTTTATATATATATGTATGTATGTATGTATGTATGTATGTATGTATATGTATATATTAAATGATTTTAATATTGTTATAATAAAATTGCATTATAGTCTTGAAAAACGAAAAAGATTATTATCGTAAAAAATAATCTACACTATAACGAATAAATATTAAGAAAATGAAGAATCTTTTTTATATGTATTTTTTCCTTTTAAATTTTAACGCAGACGAAAATATCAATAATAGCATTATCAATAAACTACTTGTTATCAATAATAAACCGTATAAATTTTCCATTAAACTTTGAACGTAGGAAATACGTCATCAACATACATTCATAATTTACAAGATAACAAGTATGTAAGTCTGATTAGACGTCACATGAAAGAAAGAGAAAGAAATATTTTTATTTAATTATCTTGAATCAATATTACAAGACTGAAGTCTAAAAGCTGGAAGTCGACGTTTTTCGATAAAAATTTTTTGTCAAATGACAAAGTGCATAATTGACGAAAAACTACAATAATAATACATATAACAAAAAAGAAATATATATATATATATTAAAAATAATTAATATATAAAAAGATAATTAGTAGACCCACCCTAAATGAAAAAAAAAAGAATAATAATAATAATAGTAGAATTATATATATATATATATATAAAATATATAAAAAAGATAATTAGAAAGTGGACCAAAAGTCTTTGGGTGATTATAAAAATCGATTATTCTTTTTCTAGAGATAATTTTCTTCTTTTTTGTGAATTGTAAAACTGCAAAACGTCGCTTGTAAAATTACTAAGTGCAATTACAAGCCTGAAAAGTCTCAACAAGTAATAATTAATTTTTGAAATCGATTAAGATATTTTTTTTTTTTTTTTTTTTTTTTTTATCACGAAAAATTAATCCGATATTTCTCTTGATCAATAAAAGATAATTGTTTTATTTATTTTTCTTTTATTTGTATCCATTCGCGAAGATTTCGTTATTGTTAATTAAAAAAGAAAAAAGAAAAATTTTTCTTTTTTTCTTTGCACAAGTGATCTTGAAAAAAAAAAGAAGAAAAAAAAATGCATTAAATATAAAATATACGTATACGTATACATTGTATTAATTTATATCTATTTACAATGACTTGATAGCTAATTAAAAAAAAAGAAAATATATAATTTTGTTTGCTCAGGTGATCGAGGTTTAGAAGATAAATTAAGATAGAAGAAAATTAAGATGGTAAGTTTGAAGAACTTTTGCATATTATAAATCATTGTTGTTTTGCACACGTGTTTTGTAAATTTATATCTTATCTCAATTGATATCTTTTTGTGTTTCATTTTTTTTTTTATTTTCATTATTATCACCCCCTTTTGTCTTTTTTCTTTTTTCTTATATCTGTTCTCTTAACACAGGCGGACGCTAATAATAAACCACCAACAGAATTGGACACTTTCCTACCTCAAGATGAAACTAATACAATTAAAGATGGTGTTCTACCAGCCAAGTAAATAATTATCTATTTATTCTTAACATTTACTTTATATATATATAAAAGATAATAATCTGAAACTTTCTCGTTTAAGTTTTATTTTATTTTCTTTTTTTCTTTTTAATATGTACATATATATATATGTCATTTATTATATATAATTATTTATAATAAATTTATTTGATTTATTATATATATATATATAAAAGAAATTTGGTCATAAGTTCGATAATAATAAATATCAACTTTTCTTGTTAAACATGATTTACGTTCAGTTAAGAAAATCTATGCGAGATTCAAAATAATATATAAAAATCAATAATAATAATATAAAAATCAAAATGAAAAGAAAAGAAAAAAGTATTCAATAATATAACTGTATTTCATTCATATCATTCCATCTTTAATACATCTATCTTTCATTCACATTATTATTAAAAGTGAAAATTTTAAATTGATAATTACCAGAAATGTAACATTTCTATCGAAAATATATATCAATAATATAAAACGTATGTTTACATATTGGATAATTTTTTTTTTTTTCCTTTTTTTTCTCTTTTACATTATTATATCGTTGCATGATAAAACTTCTTTATGATTGTACGACAAAAAAAAAAAAAAAGAAAATGTAAATCATGTCTTAATTATGTTATATAATAAATGATATGTATATTGTATGAGAAAAGTTTCTTTTCAGGAATATCAAAGTTATTTAATCGTTGAAATAATTATTTCATACTTTTAGATATAAAGTACAAGTCGCACCAAAAGATGTTGAAGAAGGAAAACCTTTCAATCCTTTCACCGAACGCAAAGTTGACAATCCTACAACGTAAGATCATATTGAAATTAATAGATTTTTGTTTTATATGATAAATAATTTGGAAATATTCTAAGTTTCTATTTTTTTTCTTTTCTTATATTTAGGGATTGCGATACATTGACGCATTTATTGAAAGCTTCTCTTGGGACAGGTATATTGGCTATGCCTGTCGCTTTCAAAAATGCTGGTCTTCTTGTTGGAATAATTGCAACAATATTTGTTGCCTTTATATGTACGCATTGTGCATACATTTTAGTAAGTAAATAAAGAATCTTTTCCTAGAAATTATTCTAATAAGAATAAGTGGTATAAATGATCTATACATATTACGATGTACATATTCTAGGTCAAATGTGCACACGTTCTTTATCATAAAACGCGAAGAACTGAAATGGACTTTGCTGATGTAGCAGAAATAGCGTTTTCTATGGGACCACGATGGGCAACAAAACTTGCCAAACCATCTAGGTATATAATATATCTCGTTGAAATTATATATAACGATATATTATCATGTTTTTACTTATAACATTGAAAAATTATATATAAAAAAGAAAATAAAAAGATATCTTTTTTTTTTTTTTTACAGATATATCATACAAATTAGTTTATTCACAACATATTTTGGCACCTGCAGTGTGTATGCAGTTATCGTTGCTGCTAATTTTGAAAAAGTAATTAAACATTATAACGAAAGTCTATCGGAGGACACTATTATACGTGAAATTACAGCTTGCCTGTTAATTCCTCTGATACTACTCAGTTGGGTACCTAATTTAAAATATCTTGCGCCAGTTTCTATGGTAGCTAATATATTTATGGGTACTGGCTTGGGAATAACATTTTATTATTTAGTTTGGGATCTTCCACCGATTAATAGTGTACCACTGGCAGCACCTATTCAATATTTCCCTCACTTTTTTAGCATTACGGTTTTTGCTATGGAAGCTATTGGTACGATATCTTTTATATATATATATATATGTATATAGTATACGAATATTAATAAAAAAATAAAAAGAAATAATAATGTTCTTACAGGTGTCATCATGCCATTGGAAAATAATATGAAAACACCGCAGCATATTATAGGAATTTGTGGTGTTCTCAATAAAGGAATGTCTGGAGTAACTCTTATATATATTCTCCTTGGATTTTTAGGTTATATTAAATATCAAGATTCAACGTTAGATAGTATTACTTTGAATTTACCCACCAAAGAAATGTAAAATATTACTTATCATTTATTGATACTAAATTATCAATATTAAAATATAATACAATTTTATATTATTATTTTTACAGTCCGGCTCAAGTTGTGCAAATTTTAATTGGCTTAGCAGTTTATTGTACGTTTGGATTACAATTTTATGTATGCTTAGATATTGCATGGACTGGAATTAAAGATCATTTTCAAAAGAAACCACTTTTAGCGAATTATGTTTTAAGAACAACTATGGTTACTGGAGCAGGTAAAAATCTTTGATTTTTATATTTAATTATATTAGAAATATTTTAATATAATATTAATTATCAATATTGTTTTTCTTTCTTTTTCCAGTATTACTTGCAGTAGCTGTGCCAAATATTGGACCTTTCATTAGTTTAATCGGGGCATTTTGTTTTTCCATATTGGGACTTTTTATGCCTGCACTTATTGAAATCGTTACATATTGGGATACTGGTTTTGGACCAGCTAATTGGGTAGCAGTGAAAAATATTATTATATGCGTAATTAGCATAATAGCGTTAGTATTTGGATCGCGTAGTGCTATAATAAAAATTGTATATCCAGATAGTTGATTAAATATAGAAATCATTGATAACATAGATTTCTTATTATTCTGTACATTCAGAATTCTAGAAGAATCGAGGTCTCATGAATTGGTCTCATGCATAGGAAAGTTTTAAATTAAAAAATTAAAATCATTAGATGAATCATCTCTCATAATTTATATCTGTATGTATTAATATGAGCGAATCAAATGAATATGGATAATAAATTGTTAGTATTTTTCATATCGATGTATTCTACAATATGACAAAGCCATTTGAAAACATAATAATTAAAACTGTAGGCCTCCACTTTCAGAATTTAATTTTTTCATAATGCATTTAATATCGATATGTATTAAGATATATTAAGTTACAACTGATTTCTCAAATTCAATTCGTTTCAATTCGAGTTAAAAAAAAAAAAAAAAAACTATTATTCATAAGTTCCAGATAAATATAATATTAACATTCTATGCGCCAAATTTTTGTATTATAATCAATAATTTCTGTTTTCCTAACGACCATAAAAAATATATATTGCACTGGCTGCATGTATGAAAGATTTATAGTGATCATATTCTATCTAATATTCTTTGACCTTTACCTAATTCCTAAAATTTATATTTTCTTTCTATTGTACAAATGAACGATTAAGTTATCATATTTTAATTAATTAACATGCTTACTAAATGTTTTATATTACAAAAATGATATAAAAAAATATATGCTTAGATTCTTATACATAGTAAATCTCATTATGATAATGTATAGATCGTGATTGAATATGAGAAACTATGCCGAACAACGAGTTTATCATATATATATAAATAAATAAATATATATATATATATATTCATTTTTCTAAAGGTGCATAATTAAGAAGTTTCTCAATAAGATCCACATGTCCAAGCAGCATTCGGCGACAGCAATATCGTTTCAAACCCAATGCATCAAGAGCATCACTGAAACATTACGCAAACGACCTTTTTACAAGGTTATCCTACAAAGATCCATAATATTTGTTTTCTCTAAATTTGTTCCAACTTCTTTTATTTTCTAGATAGATTCCTTATATCGTTTATTTTCATCAAAAAGAAAAAGAAAAAGGAAATATTTCTTTTCTAAATAAATGTATACCGAACGGATAATTTTAGTTTCATATTTTTGAAATTACATATCTATAATTAGATTTCTAGTTTTTTATGCATAAGAAACTATTGGATAAATGAATATAATGAATAAATGTGTATGAATGACGATTAATAAAGAATTTGAAATGTTTGAGAGGTTATGTATGTAATTTAGATTCATATCTTTTTAGATAAGAAACGTTTAGGAAAAATGAATACAGCGAATAAATATGTATGAATAATGATTAATACAGACTATAATATTTAAGAGGATATGTACGTAAATAATTAATTAATTAATTTACCCTTCGGTGTACTCTGCCTGTAGTAAGCCAAGATATGCCTCCCATTTGTTTCCAATAACTTTTCCACAAGTGAAACACCTCACGGGAATAATCATTTTTGATGATTAATTAATATGTCTTCTATTTTGTAATATAAATGTTTTTAATCTTATGGTACGCACACACAAACGTAAGTACAACGTTCACGATTACGCCAATACAAATTAATGCAAGGATCGAGAAAGACTGAGAAGGACAACACACATCTTTAAACGAGGTTTCTATTGATTCTAACCTAGTTACAATCAGTACTACCAACCTTTCAAAAATAAAGATTACAATATCACCAAATTGAACAAAAAGACGAGTGAAATTTAATATTAAAAAAACAATCACATTATTTTTTTATTATTTTTCATTAATAACAAATCGATTTGATCTATCGACAAAATAATCGCTATTTAATAACATCTGTGTTATTTCCTAACTAAATCTTTAGGCCATAGATTGTTCGCTTATTCGACGATTACAGCGCCATCCAAGTTAGCGGCAAATTTGAATTGATATTTTTCTTTTTGTTTCATTTAAATCTTTGTCTTTCTCAACAAGTTAGTTAATAGAAATTTGTTCGATTATAAAGCTCAGTATAATTATATTTAATTGAAATATTGAAATCTTTTTATTTCGTTAATCGTTTAAGATTATTAAAAATAATGTTACTTTTCTTTCCGTACGTTATATACATTTTTTAATATTTCAAAAATAAGATTCGAATAAATATTTTATATTTGCAAATTAAATTATATAGACGTGCGCGCGCGCATCGATCACACGATATCGTTAGATTAGTATAATTTCTAATAATACTTTAATAAATATTTAATTTTAATAATAAAATTTTTGAAGACAGATCTGGGAAATTTTGTTATTCAAACATCCTCTACGATTATCGAGTAAGTGCGAGAATGTCCGTTAAGGTTATTAAGTAAAAGTTACATTATGTCTCAAGAAAAGAATGATGAAATAACAGAGGAATTCAACAATTTCAAAATATCCGAAGAACATGACCATGACGAATATCAATATTTGAATTTAATTGAGAAAATAATTAAAACCGGAGCGAAGAAAAATGATAGAACTGGAGTTGGTACTTATTCGATTTTTGGAACGCACATGCGTTTCAATTTACAGGATGGTATGTCCCTTTTGACGTTTTTCAATGACAATTATAAAAAAAAATATAAGGGATATAAAATTTGATTCTTTTTTTTTTTTTATATATATATGTAAATATTAGAAATTTTTATGATTTTTCTTATAAAAATTATCTACAAAAAATGATGAGTAATAATATATATATATATATATATATATATATATACATGATATATATAATATATATATATATATATATATATATATATACATGATACATATAATATATATATATATATATACATGATTATTGATATATATCGTTAGGTTTTATTAATAATATTTTTATTCAAATTCATTCAGAAGCATCCATATTCGGTTTCATTTCATTTATACATCATGCGTAACAGGTATCGAGATGTTACTCCATTTATATTATTATTAACTTATTTTGTTATAACTCAGAAACTTTTTATATGTATATGTATATATATATATATATATATATATATATATATATATATACAGACATACACATATCTTTGTGATCTTTTATTTATTTGTGCGATGAATATAGTTCGAAAGGAGAAAAAAAGAAAAGCTTTTCCTAATAATTTTTGTCTGTTGTTCATAATAGGAATATTTCCATTATTGACTACAAAACGAGTCTTTTGGCGCGGTATCGTAGAAGAATTGTTATGGTTTATTAAAGGATCAACTAATGTGAAAGAATTGGCAGATAAAGGAGTTCATATTTGGGATGCCAATGCTTCTCGTGCTTATCTCGATTCTTGTGGTCTTACGGAGAGAGAAGAAGGTGATTTAGGCCCTGTATATGGATTCCAATGGAGACATTATGGCGCGGAATACAAAAATATGCATACAAATTATAAAGGACAAGGCACGTTTTAGTTAGACCAATTAAATGTTCATATAAATATATATATATATATATATATATATATATATATCGTTTATATATATATATTATAATTAATTTCTTAACTTTCTAATGCGTTAAAATAATTAATGTGGAAATTTAGGTATTGATCAATTGAGGAAAGTCATTGACAAAATAAAACACTCACCGAATGATAGAAGAATAATAATGACAGCATGGAATCCAGTTGATATCCCAAAAATGGCTTTACCACCGTGTCATTGTCTCGTACAATTTTATATACACAATGGAATGTTGTCGTGTCAACTTTATCAAAGAAGCGCTGATATGGGTCTTGGCGTACCATTCAATATAGCATCGTATTCTCTATTAACTTACATGGTGGCTCATATTACAAATTTGAAGGTATATTTCATCTCATGATCATAATTGCAAAGTGCATATATATATATATATATATATATACACAATAATGATAAATGATTTCTTTCTCTCTCTCTCTTTCTCTCTTAACAGCCAGGTGAATTCATACACACAATGGGTGATTGTCACGTATACGTAGACCATATACCGGCACTTAAAGAACAAATAAAACGTACACCGAAGCCATTTCCAACATTAAAAATTATCGGTGATATTAAGGATATAGATGACTTTACGATTGATAATTTTGAGTTAATCAATTACGAGCCACATCCAAAAATTAATATGCAAATGGCAGTATGATTTTTTCTTTCTTTTCTTTTTTCCTTTCTTTTTTTTTTTTTTTTTTTTTTTCCTATTAGAGATTTCAGGTACAAGTATAAAAATAAGAACTTTTTCTAAGAAATTTTGTTTGACAGACAGTATATTATTTTATATATACTTTTGGTCTGGTAAATATAGAGTAAATGTATCTTGTGTTTGTGACTTTTCTAATAAGTATTACACTTTATTATATTTTTTTTCTAATAAAAGTTATATTTCTAATAAACCTGTACCTTAGAAAGTATATTCTTTGATAGCATTTTATATATATATATATATCTATATATATATATATGTGTGTGTAAGTATATATATATATATATATATATATATATATATATATATATATTATCCATGTGCGAGTCTGTCCCCTTATGAATATATAATCAACAAAGATATAATAAACAATAATTCTAGCATGGGCTGCAGACAAGCATATGTATATTTGTGTATGTGTTTGTATTTACGTGTGTGGATTATTATATAAAAAGACTTACTATAAGCAGTTCCCAACTCTAAAACACAATAACGTGACTTGTTTATAGTATTATCATAATGTAATATCTCAATCGGTCTCTGTATAAAGTGATATATAGGGAAACATTATATATATATATATATATATATATATATATATGTATATGTATATATATATCCCCATATATAGAGAAATTAAAATTATTTCTATAAAAGGCAAAAAGAGATGCGTAGCTGAATTTTCATATAAATACATTTTTAAGACACGTATCACTTATTTAATAATATATATAGTGCAAGTCACATGTATTATCGAACATACCTCAATGCTATTAAGATTTTTTTTAAGACACATTTTTTTTTCTTTTTTTATCCTTTTTTTTTTTTCTTTTTTGTCCTCAAATCTGTAATGGAAAATATCGATTACTAAAAATATGCGGATAACTGATATTTCAAACTTCCTTAATTGAATACGAGTCGAAACTGAATATAGAGCCGATTATAAATACTACTTATTATTAAAAGTTCAAACGAATTATATTTGAACATTGTTGGTTTATGACATGATAGCAATTACGGCAAATTATTATTTAAAAAAAAAAATAAAAGAAAATTATGTGTATTTTTATATATATATATATATGCATATGACAAGTAGTCGTATCAACTTCTTTCAAAAATTAAAATCTTAAGGAAACTTTCTTTTCTCTCTTATATTTCTTTGTTTTCCTTTTTTTTTCTTTCTTTAATTATTTATAGCAATTATAAAATATTAATAAAATATTAAATCTCTATGTATGATATAAAATATATTAATTTTTATACATCATGTCATACATTTCAGAATGCGACGTTTAACAAGTGTATTTTTTTTTCTTTTTTTTTTTTTTCCATGATTTATAATATACACATTTTATACGGGGCCTCTTATTTCCTTTTAATATTACTTCTCTTTCGATAACAAAACGAACAAACAAAAAAGAAAATAAAAATAAAAGTAAAAATAAAAATTAATAAAACAAAAGATAAAAGAAAAAAAGAAATAAAAACCTCATATTAATCCAACAATTTTCAAATAGCCAAATACGGATTATGGCTTAAGATTAAACATAAAAATTTCAGTTACCCGAATAAATATAGTAATTATTCATTTCGTTCATGTTAATAAGAAAATAAAAGTATTATTGATAAATGAAAAGAGATTATATAACAAAGAAGTATTTTAAAGAAAACTAGGAATAAAGCGGAGCGCTTTGAAAATATGGAGGATAAGTCGCAAAAATGTTTGCAGACAATTTTTATGTGTCAAAGGCTACCACATCTGAACATCATTAGACTGTGAAGTACTTAATTGATGTAGCTGTTGCGTTACTGCCAATGTCCCACATTCACTAACAGTTATGATCACCCAGATATTGTCTGAAAAAATAACAAAGAGACAATAAATGTAATCAATAATATACATACATAAAAGTATACGTATATATTAAAAATATATCTATGAAATCAGTTATATAATATACATTATTATCACACGATATTGTTTTTTACCACCAAAGTAAGAGCCAGTAGGTGTCATCATCCTCCATTTGCTTTGGTAAACACCCAAATGCGCAGGACTTGTCAAAGTGACACTTAACTCTATCGTTTCTTTAGGAGCTAAGGATGGAACGGACACTCTCATACAATCGCCCATTTGTGTTCCTGCCGTATGTTGTAAGCAAACGCCACTTGGCCAAGCTTCTGTACCACTATTTTGAACTCGCCATGACTTTTGAAACTTTGTATTAGGCGGAACAGATTCTCCCTCACCTATAGTACTGTCGCACACTAGCGTCATGCAAGGAAATTTAAAAGGTGACTCAAAATCGAAGTAACTACATATCGCCGCTTGTAAATTCCTGAAAGAAAACAAAAAATATATTACATTCAACGTACATATTATTATTTCAACCGAAGATCATATCAATTCTTTTTCGAATGATATCAAACTTCTATTAAATATTACATACATGCAAAATAATATACGTATGTAAAAAAAGAAAGCATACAAATACATACAATTGAAAGTCATTCTTTGAAGTTTCCTCAAAAAAAAAAAAAAAGAGAGAAAAAGAAAAAAAAGAGAGAGAGAGAGAGAGAGAGAAAAGAAAAAAAATTTGAACAGAAGAAAGGAAAAGATAGTTGTTGTCAAATGAGAGGGGAAAAAACAAGAAATAGAAAAAAGAAAAAAGAAATAGAAACGAAAAAAAAAGAAACCATTGACATTGGTAAACAGAGTATTAAAAGGTTATGTCAATGTAACGTATATAAGTTTAATTCAAAAGTTAACCTATATTATTAACAGAAAAGACATATTACCAATTATTCATATCCAAGAAAAACGCAGCGGTTGCCTCGTTTAATTGGCTACCAGCTAGCAATCTTTGTAGCTGTTTAACTAAATCATCTTTATCTGTGGTACCCAAACAGCTAAACTGGTGTAACAAATGTTGATCCACGTCGTTGTCCACGTTCATATCGTCTTCCCTTCTTTCGTATTAAGATCCATGCAAAAATGATTAACCACGGTGATAAAATAAAATCTATTTGTTTAAAAAAAAAAAAAAAAAATTCTTCTAAATAACGTATTCACTTCTCGTTGATTTAACTACAAATTTTAAATGTCATTCTTCGAGATTATGACGTTCCGTTGTATGTAAGTGCATGCACTCGTGGTACATTCCGTTCCAGAATTAGAAACGAATCGGGAGAGTATATCTCTCCCTTTAAGTATACATACATAGTTATATACATATATATATATATGTATGTGTATACGTACGTATATACGAAACTATTGTACAGTCTAAAGGAAAAGTATTATTTTTCGAGATTATATACCATCTAAAAATCACTAAACCAATAAGCGTGACGTTATGTGTTATTCGTAATTGCGGAAAAAAAAAAATCATGGAATTTTCCTTACGTTTAATACAAGATTCGCTCGCGTAGAAAATCGTTTTTATCGACGCTAAGTCAATCCCCTCCTCCCTTAATAACACTGTCCCGTCATACGCGTACGTTTTACGTACTAAAAAAAAAAAAAAAAAAAAATCTATCAATTTTCAGTGGAGGGGAAAAAAAAACCATTCTCGTGTCGATATCGTTCAATATAAATTTCAATGTTGCTAATTTTTAATCAAAATTTAACATTCTATCTAATCATATTTGTAACAATAAATTGTTACGTCATTTAAAACGAACAGATAAAAAAGAAGAAGAAAGAAAAAAGTTATCTTTCTTAATGATAAATTACAATAATACATATACATATATATATCTATATATAAATAGAGATGAATTGTTTATATAATTATTTCGTAAGGATAAATTTAATTATTCGCGGGGTTTTAATGTCGTAAATTGACGCAGAGCTTTCAGCGCATGCGCGTTATTAAGCAATCGAGATTAACGCTTGCGCGGTAGCGACTTAATCGATTCAGCGCATGCGCGTTAGTAACGCAGTCGATAGGATACGCGCGCATATGGGAGTCATACGTACCGCGGAACAATCGAAATACAAAACAAACGTCTGTCGCGCGTCAACTCGCGATCACGTTCGTTCGTTATAGAGTCTTGTCATGGTTTTAACGTTAACTTCATAGAGAGAAGAAAACGATCGTGTTTTGAAATACAATCGTATACGTTCGTAGAAAATAAATTTCTCTTAATAATTTCGTTCGTGAGAGCTTTTCGAAAGAAAAAGAAAAAAATATATATATATACATATATCATCGAGAAATAGAGTGAGATCAAGTCAAATAAAAAAGTAAAGAAAAAGTAACATTTTCCCGAATATACGAGGAAGCGCGTTTGTGTTTATGTGCGTGTGTATGTGTGTTTACGTGTAAACGTGCGCATTGCTACGATCAAAGTCGATATACAAAAT
This sequence comes from Vespula pensylvanica, assembly GCF_014466175.1. Lineage (NCBI taxonomy): Eukaryota > Metazoa > Arthropoda > Insecta > Hymenoptera > Vespidae > Vespula > Vespula pensylvanica. The sequence continues at coordinate 1,232,108 of NC_057709.1, read as the reverse complement.
GGACATTCGCGTGTAAAAAAAAGAGAAGAAAAAAGAGTAAAGAAAAAAGGAAAGAAAAGTGATGAAATATATCGGAGAATTTTTTTCGATCATTGCAACCCAGACGCAACACGAAAAGTAATGGGATTATAGTGATTTCTTCGAAATTTATACATTTTCAATACGATAACTCGATAAAGCGATTTTCAAAAGATATTAAAAAATCAAAAAAGGAAGGAGAAAAAAAAAGGAAAAGTAAAATTCTAAAAGATCGATCTCGATTTTGAGATATATTTACTGTCACTCTTTCTCTCTCTCTCTCTCTCTCTCTCTCTCTCTCTCTCTCTCTCTCTCTCTCTCTCTCTCTCTCTCTCTCATCTATCTATCTATCTATCTATCTCTTTTCGTGGGAAAAAAAAAGAAGAATAAGAAAAAAAAAAAAAAAGAAAAAGAAAAAAAAAATATTTTCAAAGAAAAATGATAGGACCATCGTCGAACAACGGTAACGTTTCGAATCACGATACGATCGTAAATGGCCAAGGTGGTAGATCGTCGAAAAGAAAGATCTACGAGGATCTAGATGTAAATAGTTTTTGCGAGGAATTATGGCAAAACGGTAGAAAACGTTATTTGCAAGAATTAGAAACACCGATAGAATTGATAATGTCGAACGATCTTATTTCGGACGATAATAATACGTCATTTTTTACTACAAACAATTCAACGATCAGTCAGGATAATAATAACGACGAACGTTCCTCATCCGTAACGCGTTTGAAGGTATTAGTTGTAGACGGTACCAATTATTCTTGGACGACGTTATCCGATTTGGAAAGTCAACGTATACAGGAACAAGTAACAGAATTGACAAACAATTGTACGACAACAATATCGTCACCTTCATCGTCATCATCGTCATCGTTATCTTCATCGTCGTCATTATCGTCATCGATTTCGTTGGAAGGACACGCTAATTCCGATATAATTTATACCGATTTACGTACCATCGACGATACACAAAATAATTATCAACAAGTAATACGTAATGGTTTATGGGAACCCGAAAATCATCACCATCATCATCACCATCATCATCATCAATCGTTGATCACTTTACCTACATCGAATAATAAAATAAAATCTCAACAAAATTCTATACAATCTTTAACGAATAATAATGATAATCAACAACAACAACCACAACAACCACAACAACAACAACAACAGCAGTATCATCAATTCGATGATCAAGAGGAAAATGGTAATCTTTCATGGTTGTTGGATTTTAAATTAGATCCTTTCATCGAAGCTGCTGCTGACGATAAAATATATAACAATGGGATAGATCTGAAGGATAATTATTCCGGTAAATATCTTTGCAATATATGTTTTATATATATATATTTATTTATTTAAACAATTTATTTATATGTATGTATTATAATATTTATAAAATATTATTACAAAATACTCATATATATATATAAATATATATATATGAGTATTTTGTTGAATATAGAAGAAAAAAAGAAGGAAAGGAAAGAAAAGAAATTATTTTGTCATTTTTATTTATCAGGAAATAAAAGTAAAGGAAATAATAATCATCGTGGTAATGGATCAATGATCTATACGATAGATTCTAAAAAATTATATAACAATAATCAAGATAATTCAACGATTACTAATCAGAAATCTTCTTACGTTAATTCGGACACTAATAATCATCATCAAGATTTTTCATCTACTAATAACAACAATAACAACAACAACAATAACAACAACAGTAATAATAATAATAATAATTGTCCAAAAAAGCCACCGTTCACTTATACCGAATTAATCGAACACGCGCTGCAAGAGAGAGGAGAACTTACCGTTTCAGCGATTTATCAATGGATTTCGTAAGTAAAAAAAAGAAAGAAATATATATATATATATAATATATTATATATATATATGTATATATATATATAATATAATTTTATAATTAATTTAATTTATAAAATAAAGAAAAATTAAATCAACAGATTATTTTCGCAGATCAACCTTTTAGATTTAAAATCTAATTAGATAATTATTTTACAAAATTATAAATAATAATAATAATATACTGAATAATATAGTATTAAGTTAAACAAAAATTTTATATTTCTACATTACATTATTTCGAGAAAGAGCTTGAAAAAAAGTATTAAGGCTTTCAATTTTTGTTCGTAAGTAAAAAAAGAAAAAGAGAAAAAAAAAAGAAGAAAAATACATACATACATACATACATACATACATACATACATACGTACGTACTTTTTTTCTAAATTTCGTTTTCAAATTCAATCGTAAAAAAAAAAAAAAAGAAAATTCAAGATCGATTCGAAATCGATTCAATGTTTTAATTCCATTTCATTATCCTCATCGTTCATCGTAATAACAACAACAACAAACAATAATAATAATAACAACAATAATAATAATAATAATAAAAACCATAATGATATGTAAATGGGATACTATAGACGATTATGCTCGTCGATTTATTTTTTCCACGATTTGAACGGAGAAGTAATAAGAAGAGAAAAAAGAAATAGAAAAAGTCTGAATTTAGGGGACGTTCGAAACAACGTCGATGAGTTCAAAGAGAGAGAGAGAGAGTAAGAGCAAGAGCAAGAGCAAGAGAGAGAGAGAGAGAGAGAGAGAGAGAGAGAGAGAGAGGGTTACCGTTGACGAAGGTTCGCTGGGTTCTTAGATGGTACCCATTGGTACCACTAACCAGTTGTTGCTTTGCACATCCTGGTACGAACTCCTTTCACCCTCACCCTCGTTCTCACCCTCACTCTTACCCTCACCCTCACCCTTACCCTCACCCTCACTCCTACTCTTCCTCGTGCATTGCGGCTCTAACGCGAATGCGAACACGATTTACCGTTTCTATACTTTCACCTCTTCGATCGCATAAGTTTCTTCGAGAAAATTGTGAAATAACGAAGAAATATATATATATATGTTTGTATGTATGTATGTATGTATGTATGTATGTATATATGTATGTGTGTACGTATGTATACATATAATGCGAGATTATAGTAATTTTTTTTTTCTTTTGAATTTTTTCTTTTCTCTTTCTTCCTTTTTCTTTCATTCTTTCTTTCGTTCTATTTCTTTTTTTTTTTTTTTTTTTTTTTCGTAACCAATATTTTGTTCAAGCAAAGACAATGGTTTGGTTTCTACGATTGGATTTATTATATAATCGTTATTGTCGAGGAATCATCTTTTTTCAAAGGGGATAAATCTTTTTCTTTTTTTTCTTTTGGAATTTCTTCTTTTCTTTTCTTATCAATATATACGTTATACTTGCAGTTAATAATTTTTTTGATAATCGTTCCTTCTTTTTCGAATATCTTTATTTTAGGAAATGGAAGATTATAAATTTCTATCTTTTTCCTCCTTTTTTTTTTGTTTTTGTTTCTTTTCTTTTTTTTTTTTTTTTTTAGATATTTTTCGAATATATTTCGATTTTTTACAATTTTTACAATATATTTCATTACTCGCATTAATAATTCTTTTATTAAGTTTCAAAATTTTTAATTACATTTCTTATTAACAATTTCTATAAATTTTGCTCAATTTTGTATATAATTAAATTTCAAAATTAATAATGATAATAACAATAATAATAATAATAATAATAATAATAATAATAATAATAATAATAATAATAATAATAATATTAACAATCAATGTAAAATTGAAATATAAAAAATGATCGTGATCTCGATAAATTATAGGGGTGAGGAAAGAGGGACGGGCCAAAAGTTTTAAGTTAAGCGAGACTTGTAGTTTTACTTAATTTAATCCGAAAGAAAGAATCGAAACCTCGAAAAGGTCACGAGAAAGAGTAATTGAATCTTAAAATCATTCAATAACTTTTGACCCACCCTATGTATACTTCAAATTTTATATCAAGAAATGAGTGACAGGAAAAGTAAATTATTTTTTTGATATTGAATAATCGAACGAGTTGAACATTAAAATTACTTTCGAACGATTCGATTTCTCGTATAAAGGATTGAATAAAAAAACGGAATAAATAAATAAATAAATAAATAAAAATAAAATAAAAAGATATATAAAAGAGAGAGAGAGAGAGAGAGAGAGAGAGAGAGAGAGAGAGAGAGAGAGAGAGAGAGAGAGAGAGAGAGAGAGAGAGAGAGAGAGAGAGAGAGAGAAAGAGAAATTAATCACACACACACACACACACACACACACATATATATATACATATATTTTTTCTTTATATATATATTTTTCTTATTTATTTTTGTTTTATTTCTCTTTTTATTTCTTTTTTCTTTTTTATTTTCATTTCAGGGAACACTTTCCTTATTACAAAAGTAATGACGATCGTTGGAAAAATTCTGTGAGACATAATCTTTCGATAAATCCACATTTTCGAAAAGGATCTAAAGCCCCACATGGTGCTGGGCATTTATGGGCTATAGCCAATCGTAGTGATACCAGACCACATCAAATCATTACAACTGATCCGACAAAATCATTATCACGATCGATCATAAAGGACGTTGATTATGGCAATTCTCGACGACATGATACTACCAACAGGTAAATAATTTATATATATATATATATATATATATATGTATATATAAATAATTAGTTGATTAAAAGCCATTATTATACATATATAATTATTTATATAAATATATATTAAAGAAAAATGTTATTTATATAATAAAATTTAATATATATTAAATAAATATATATTAAAGAAAAATGTTATATAATAGAACATTATCATTTACGTAAAAAAAAAAATTCGTTTATGTAAAAAAAATTTGTATAGTGTAAAAAAATTGTTTAAATTATATTATTGCATGGATATTCCAGTGAAATAGGTTTATTAGACGAAATAGAGGCTGCTACAGCAAGTATTACACGTCAATCTTCCGAAGAGGATACCGACGATATCGTTAATTCTACGACATTGGAACATTGTGCGGAACAAATATTAAGTGGTATCAAAAAAGAAGTTGAGGTACAATATTTGGTACCAATGATGGTGTCCAATGGTACGTGTCAAGGAACACAACAACAAAATACAACACAAACAACTAATTTTGATTGCACTATAAAAGAAAGCGGTACGTTATGTTTGCTTGTTCGCTCGTTTATTTGTTCTTTTTTCTTTTTTCTTTTTTTTTCTTTATTAATTAATATAAAATATAAACAAAAATTTTCCTTCTCGTTTTTTTCTCGTTTTTCATTTGTATTTTCTTCTTTCTTTTCTGCCGTATATTCTTTATTCATTTAATTTGTTTTTTATCTTTTTATTTTAGACTTTTTAAATCCAATTTCGAAGGAAGTAGTAGCCGAGGAATGTGGACTGATAAGCGAAGGTTTTCTGGTAACCGATATGGGCTCAACGGGTTTAGGTTTAAACATGGTAGAATCCGAAATAATATCACCCGAGAATTTGTTCGGGGAGGAATTAAATTTTCAATTCTACGAATTGTCATCGCCGTCCCAATTGCAATCTGCTTGACACACGGACAACAATAACGAATTACACGTGATTTTGATAGACGAGTTACAAATACAGGACATTCAAGTATGCGAAAATATAACAATTACCAGCGATTGTACGAGTCACAGTGTAACATAAAAAGTATGCGAAAATGAGGAAAAAAAGAAAAAAAAAAGAAAAAAATAAGAAAAAAATGAAAAAAAAAAAAAGGAAAAAAAGATTAATTGATTTGATAAGGGAATTATAATATAGTTTTTACGATGTCCATTACCGACATCTGCTTTACCGACACGTCATTACGTCCGAAATGAAAAATGTCATATCTCTTGCCTTTTGAGATCTTATATCTGGATCTTAATATATATATATATATACCTATGTGTTAAAAATAAGAAAATATTATCATTTATATAACTACAGGATATATATTATTATTATCATCATTATCATTTTATTAGATCCTTAATGTGTGTAAAACGTTTTTTTTCTTTTTGCCATTAGCCAAGAAAAAAATATAATATTTACGATTGTGGAATAATAATATTGAAAATTAATGATTTATTTATATATATGTATGTATAATTAGTTATATATATATATTTCGTTATTATTTTTATAGATAGTTTTTTTTTTTTAATTTTTTAATTTACCTTATCGTTTTGTAGAAAATTATGTTTTTTCCTTTCTTCTTTTTTTTTTTTTTGTTTCTTTTTAATCTAATTTACGATATTGATAACGGAATGTCATTTGAAATTAATCGTACAGCGCCATCTGCTTACCCGTCTATTTCGTTTGTTACTTATTTTTTGTTTGGACGCTACATGGCTGCATAGATGTTACGTAAATTTGATAAAAAATTGATCCGTCAGAGCGCGCCTCTGTCGTAGCCATACGTGTCAGTTGTAAAAGACTGGTGGGGGCATCATGGATTTATTGTTTACAAATTATAATTCCAAGTTTTGGCTGAGTTATTTATATTGCGCTTATATTTTATATAAAAACTAAATACATAATATACGAAGGTATTAAAGTTGACGACGACCTGTTTATTTTTATGCAGGGCTATAAAAAATGCCGGGTGATTTCGGCGAACAAATCGAGGTTAACTTTTTGAATTTTCTCTCTTTCTCTTTCTTTCTCTCTCTCTCCCTTTTTTTTTAAGTTTATATTTTCGTTATAGTAAAGTTTAAAAAGTTTCGAGAGTTTCTTTTATTTTATTTTTTTTCTTTCCTTCGTCTGTAGGACTACGAAGTTTTAAATTTACTTGGGAAAGGTGGTTTTGCTAGTGTTTACAGAGCAAAATGTTTACGCAATGGAATGGAAGTGGCTATAAAAATGGTAAATAGTTTTCATTCGTTGAACATGGATTAAATGAAATCTTACAAAATTGAGATACTTGTCACTTTGAAATCTTTATGAGTTATAGTATAGCTTTATAATTTGATTTTATAGATCGACAAGAATTCAATGCAAGCTGCTGGTATGTTAAACAGAGTTTTTCAAGAAGTAGCGATTCACTCTCGTTTAAAACATCCAGCTATTCTAGAAGTATATACATTCTTCGAGAATAATAACTATGTTTACATGGTCTTAGAATTATGTCACAATGGCGAACTTCAACGTTACTTAAAAATGCAGGATTCTCATGTGTTATCCGAACAAGAAGGTAAATGTCAATTTTTGTTTTTTCTTTTTATTTATCTTAAGAAGAGTTTCATTCTTTAACAGAGTTAGGTAATATATGACATAACACCTTTAAAACAAATGTAAAGCTTCAAGTATATTTGATAATGAATATTAATAATGAGTATAAATATCAATAATGAGTATAAATATTAGAAACGTTTCTTATTAATAATTTATGTGTTTATTATTTAAGCTGGAAGTATCATTGCACAGGTCGTACAAGGTCTGTTATTTCTACATTTTCATTTGATACTTCATAGAGACATATCATTATCAAATTTGCTATTAACCAAGAATATGCAAGTGGTACGTACGAAAATATTAAAATAAATTTCTTGTTTTCTTATGTAATATATCGAAATATAACGTTAATTGAAATTTTATAGAAAATTGCTGATTTTGGATTAGCAACGCAATTAAAAAGACCGGATGAGAAACATTTGACTATGTGCGGTACACCTAATTATATATCACCAGAAGTAATTTCAATAAAAATTATAATTATATAAATATATTTTATATATATATATAGTATATAATATATTATATACTATAATATATAATATATGAAAAATAAATTTATCAAATTTATTTCAAGGTTGCAACTAGATCATCACATGGTTTGGCAGCAGATGTTTGGAGTTTAGGTTGTATGTTATATACTCTTTTGGTAGGTAAACCTCCATTTGACACGGATGCTGTAAAGAGTACTTTGACACGAGTGGCAATGGCTGATTATGTTATGCCAGCCAATTTATCTAAAAATGCTAAAGATCTTATAGATAAATTATTGAAGAAAAATCCAAAGGAAAGGATTCATTTAAGAGATGTCCCAAAACATCCATTTATAACAAGTTTGAAAACAAGTCAAACATGTAGTATAAGTGTTAGTAAAAGTTTCTATTTATTTAAAAAAAAAAAAAAATTAATTTTATTAGGTTAAGAATAAGATATTAACAAAAAATTTTTTCTATGAATAGGGAAGACATGAGAAAATCGGTATAGATAGAGAATTATTAGGAGAAGGTATGATTGATTCTGGAGTGGGTAGAACATTATCTTCTTATAGCCAAGCTAGGATACGTTCTCGTTCAGAAGAACGCATATCTACAAACCCCATGATATCTGATGGATTTGGACTTATGTTCAGTGCAAGAAGTAAAGCTTTGTCTGAACCAATTACAAAAATGCATTCATTACAAAAAAAACAGTTCACAGATTATTTTCCAAAAACGGATTCCATACTTTATGATATATCACCGCCTCAATCAAGTAGAATGTTTTCTCAAAATGTTCAACAAAGCAATTGTGAATCATGTCATGAAAATAGGAAACAGAAAATGGAGAAACAAAAACGAAAGGAAAAAAGTAATGAACGTTTATGGAATGTTGAAGGTAGCGAAGAAGTAACCAAACTACAAGTATCACCTTTAAATACTGAACGATTACAACCGACAAGACATAGAACAAAAACAGCGATACTCACTATTCTTGATAATGGTGAAGTTTGTATAGAATTTACTAAACGAAAAAATGGAGTAGTATGTTTATTTTACATTAATTATAACTCTTTCTCTCTTTCTCTTTCTTTAAAAGTGTTCAAATTAAACGAATAATATTTCTTTGTTTTTCTTTTTAGGAAAAAATTAATGATGTATGTAGAATTTCCGGTGATGGTTTAAGAGTGATACTTTATAAACCAGTTTCTCTATTAGAAATTGGTTCGCAACCTCCACCATTACCAAGTTATGGTGCTGATAGTATTTATTCATATGAAAATTTACCACCGCGTCATCATAAGAAATATATATATGCTTCTCGTTTTGTCAAACTTGTCAGAGCTAAAACTCCAAAAGTGACGTTATATACTCAACGTGCTAAGTGTTTGTTTATGGAGAATGGTCCGCATCCTGATTGCGAAGTACACTTTTATAATGGTTTGAAGGTACGCAAAGTAAAATGTTTTTTGTTTCATATACATTATTGGCAAATTTTTATCCGACTTAAAAATTTTATTTCTAATCTTACTATTGTAAGGTTATACGTGTCGATGGAGCTGTAAAGATTACAGAAGAAGATAATACATATGTCGAAGGTGAATTTCCTTCACATTTGGATGAATTCTATGAACATTACTCGGACAGCTACAAACGTTGTTTGCTATTAGAATCTACTTTACAATCTTTAGAATCGGCAACTGGTCATCCACACTTTCCTGTAATAATTGGACGTAGGCCTTGTTCGGCCTTGAATGATGCACCTTGTTTGAGAGGCAAAGAAAATGTTTCGCATACCACTAATAGTACACCGGTTGTTAGTAAAAAATATTTAAAATGATAAAAAAAAAAAAATATTTAATTAACAAAACTTAATTTATAATTCTAAATTTTCAGATGCCATCGTTCGATGCTATTTATTCGGCTGTGTCAACGACAACATCAAGATCGAGAAAAATGAATTCTGTTTATAGTATAAATTGTGACATAGAAAAAGTAACAATACCAGGAATTGGTGTCGCTATACAATTACCGTCAGGAGATATTAAAATAGATTACAAGGATGGATCCTCTTTAACCGTAAAGGCTTATTTATTTAAAAAAATCTTTTAACACGATTCCTTTGTCCTTTCTTTTTAATAATGTTTCTTAAATACGATTATAGGTAATAACGCAAGGTGGTATTAAGTATGAAACAAGTAACGGTAAGATCTTCAAATATAGTCAAAAGTGTCAACAAAATTTGGAAGTACCGTATGTGGTAAAAGAAAAGTTAAGAGATGTCCCAAGGATTATTAAACATCTTGTGCAACCGAAGCACAAAAATTTAAGATAATTTACAATTTTTAAATATATATATATATATAAGAGAAAAGAGAGAAAGAGAGAGTGAGTAGATATATTTTGTATAGTAACATTAAGTTAGCTAAAAATTAAAAAGAAAAAAAAAATGATGAGGTGGAGAGATATAAAGGGATGTCGCTATCTTTTTTTTTTTTTTTTGTTTTTTTTTTTTTTTTTTCTTTGTAATCTTATTAGAATTATATTTTAATTAAAACACTTAAGAAATTGTAGAATAATGTTTTTTATATATTACATAATAAAATTATATCAAACCGATCGATGTGTATAAATGAATATCGTTGTGAACACATCGTAGAGAAAAGATGGTTTTAGTTCTAATGATTACTTTCTTTCTTTTTTTTTCTTCTTCTTCTTCTTAATTCTAACGACATCTTTTTTTTAACTTCACCTAAACGCATTCGTGCATATTATATATGTATATAATTTTTTTCTCACAATGATCATTATTATTATTATTATTATTCTTAGGAATTCATTTCACTTGCTTACGTTGAAAATATTCAGGTGAAATATTCGTTTTTCTTTCTCCTATATGGTTCTTTTTATTTGGTTTTTTTTATTAACTATTTTTTATAAATTAATATCAAAATGAGATAAGCGAAATGAATAAATATATTCTATATGGAATAAAACTGGTTGATGATTTTTAAATAGTTTCAATGATTAATGATATCGTAGATATATTTTTAATTATTGATAAATTACTTTACAGATCAATTAAACACTTGAATCTAATTATATAGAAAATATAATCATTGATAAATTGTTTACATAAATACATTAAATCATCGATGAATTAACTCCATATATATTCATTTCTATCGTTAATCGTTCATTTTTATTGATTCATAAATGTTAATAAAAAAATATAATAAATAAAAACAAAGTCAATATAGATAGAAATTGCAATTAAACGAATTAACGATTAAATAAATACATTCAATCGTATTAATTTAATTAACACTTTAACCTAAACTAAAAAATATAATTTTTAATTGAATTAGATAATAATAATATATTTTATAACTGTTAATAATTAATTCATTCAAATATCACCCAATATTATCATTTAATTTAAAGCTAATTTCATTATCTTCCGTAACGTATGCAACTTCAGCGACAGGTATGGACAAAATATGAACTACAAGAGCAACGAGGAAACACTATCCCCCATTATGATACGGCTATTGCATCGGTGTATAAGTCTGCGTAGCTTTGATTTAAAGTAAAGAATTTAAATTAATATAAAATAATTAAAAATCTAAATTGTTTAAACTCACCCAATATGGAACGAAAACTTCGATGTTTACTCGTCGAAATGTAAATGAAAACTAATTCGATAACTGCTGTAGTCAATTGACTTGTTGTTTTTGTTGACATTATACAATAGACATTATACAATAGACAACAACATTGACATTATACAATAGACAACGACTTCAAAATATGTTTATTCTAATATCAAGTTAAAATTATTATATATCTAACCTTTCAACGAAGTGTTACGTTTATCAATGAAATAAGTGAAACTATTAAATTATTTAATATGATGTTTACTCGTCGGAATATAAAATAAAACTTTTTTACAATAATTATTAGTCTCTCAAAATTTCGTTTTCGTCGAGTACGTGATTTTTAAATAAAAAGAAGTGTATTATTTTTCTTGTTTCGAAACAATTGTATAAAGCTTTGATAAATTATTATTATTGTTATCAATTATTATTAATTATTAATTTTAGTAGAGTGTTATGTGGAATGAGAGCTCACTTTTTTTTTTTTTTTAAAGTTTTAATATATTGTCGATTTAATTAATATTCAAAGAGAAATAAAAACGTGTGTGTGTGTGTGTGTGTGTATTTGTAAAATGGATACATTATACAATTATAATATCGAGATAAAACTAACAAAAGATAATTCTAGAATTTGAAAACAAAAAAAAAAAGAAAATCGAAAGAATGATCAACGATGCTTTAGCTCGAGTAGAAAAAAGAAAGAAAATATTTTGTATAACGGCAAGAAATATGATTTCTTTCGTTCGTATGAAATCGTCTACTTAACAGAAATAAACAAATTCATACACACACGAACAAATTATAAATAACATTCAACATTTTATACAAAAATCGATAATATGGTTAGAAAGCTTCTTCTCTTTTGCCGCGAAATTCAAGTGGAGCCACTATACGAAACTTTTTATTATTTATTTTCTTTCTTTTTTTTTTTTTCAGTCAAAAAATTATCAAAAAATAGCATTTATGTTAACAATGAGTTCAGAGACGTAATTCTTTATTTTTATAGACAAGATTCTCCGAATTTTTTGACAAAGAAAAAAAAAAAGGGGGGAAAAGCTTTGTTTTTATGCAATTATTCGGCGCGATTTTCTCTTGTTTTTCTTTTTCTTGTTTTTTTTTTTTTTTTTTTTTTTTTTTTTAAGTAAATAAAGATTTTTCTAAAAATTAAAAGAAAATAAATTTTTCTTCGAAATCGATCAATAATTTTACGTCTTTATATTCGTTGATTGGTACAAATCATTATTAATCAAAATCAAGGATAATGGACGCCATATTGCTTGGCCATATTCGATTTTGTAAGTATTACAATATTTTCTCTCATGTAGGATCAAGATCTAAACAAAAAAGAAGAAAAAAAAGAAAAAGGAAGAAAACATCATATCATTTTAAATTCGCGAATTTATCATGTTATGTAGTTTATACATGTGTATATAAACTATTTTCATAAAATTAGAAATATGTATACAAAAAGTTTTTTTTACAATCAAAAATAAACGTACAGGTGGTCGTCGTTGTCGTCGTCATCGTCATCGGATGTAGTTGTAAACGATTGTCGAACAAAAGACGAACTGTCAGAATCAAAAAATTTACTTGACGAAGTAAATAAGATAACGTGACGTGTTAAAGGTCAATTAGAAAGACGAGTGGGATGTCATTCACTAAAATAGGCGTTCACCATTTTATCGAGATCTCAATTAAGGTTCCGAGTTTGTAATCTTGGGAATAAGAACGATCCTAACCTCTTTGTATCGTTGTTAATATGGGTAAGTATTTGCAATATGTTATCTTTAAATTGATATATATATACATATAAAATATATTATTTCCCGATATTTCGTTCAGTTCGAACGTTTTCGTCGTACTGAAATCGATAAAGTCTGAAGCTGCGTGAAATGTACTTTTTTCTAATCTTATCTATGAGTAAGGCTTGAAAGATTGACTCATTGATGATCAGTCATACGTTTTATAGTTGTAATATAGACATTGGATTAGGTTATTTTTCGATCATGTCGGAAAACAGAATAAACGAGACCGCTGAGTTTTTACCATTGCGTAGAAATTTTCTAAGCGATGTAAGTTTAGGCAGGTTTTCAGAACGTAGTTTGCATGAAACTTATTTAGAAAATAAATCTCGTCGTAAGTTTTTCTATTTAACAACTTATCTTTTATATGAAAGAAAATATTAGTTTGTCGATGATAAACGACAATGTTATTGTTGATACATGAGATTAATATTATTTTATTTTAGGGAACATGTGCAATGATTGTATGGCCAGAGTGCCTTATGCAACTCTAATAGCAACTATTATGTGTTGTTTAGGAGTTGGCATATTTTGCGGCACTATGTATAGAGGTGTTACGATATGTTCTCTTATGATGGATCAGGTATATATCATTCGTCTTATTAACCTCTAAATATTTTAAATAGTCTTCATATATATATATATATATATATATATATCGTATTAATTTTCTTAAAGGTATTTCATTTAAGACTTGGTTGGCTGGAAGCGTTACAATTGGTTCTTGCTATAATAGGAGCTAGCATGGCTGCTTTAGGCTTTATGATTTTATGCGTTGGTTGTCTTGCGACAGGTGCAACCAGACATAAAGTATATAGAGCATGGAGATCTAGAGTAGGAGGTCGTATTTCTTGTGCTGTTGTGAGTAGATATTATATATTTTGTTATTATGTTCTTCTGTAAATGTTACGAGTCAAGTAAATATATAGATTACATTTTTTTTCAGTTTATGACTATTACATATGTATCGCAATTGATCTGGCTTGTAATATTTGCAATTTTAGTTGTAATCACACTGTTGTTTACTATATTTTGGGGATTGTGCAGTAATCCTCGTGTTCAGTCTCTTGATCAATGCATCGATTTTACTCAATTCAGTAAGCAATTATACTTTTTCTTTTTTTTTCTATATATATATATAAATAATTTATAAAATACATTGATCGTTATAAATCGTAAATAATATTCGTACGTTTGATAATACGACAGAATAATTTATTTCTTTATTTTTTATTTTTTTTTTTTTTTATTTTTTTCTTTTATATAGATTTTCTATTCCCAAATAATACAAGAGTAGAAGATATGAAAGTGTGCGGATCTCAAGAAGTGAAACTCTTTTGTAAAGATTTTGTTCAAAATGCAGAAGTGATGTTTATTTTAGCAACGGTTGCTGCTATACTAGCTATTTTAAGTTTAACACATTATCTCATGTGTTTATCTGCCAATTACGCACACATTCGTGATCATGAAAAATTCCAAGAATTGCAAGAACTCCAATATCTTCAAGATCCTGGCGATCCAGATTCTCCACAACCTGGAATGGGAACTTTAAGCTCTCATCATCACGCTAAGGATAGATTTTAGGATACAGCCCGCGAGATCTTCGCTATGAATCCATTATAACGTTGACTGCTTCTATCTATAGAAGCTATGAAAATTCAGAACTGGATAGATATACAACTGGATCGACAACTTTGTTCTATTAATCTTTCATTGTACCTATTACTCAGTATTCTACTTATCGAATATTAGTTGCAGTAGTTTACTGATTCAGAGGATCTTGCGGGAACACTCTATGCCGTCCATTATCTGCGACTGTCTTGTAAGCATTTTTTACATTCTTTACGTTTTTTTTTTTTATATCGTTTAATAGTATATTATCATTTATTTTAATTTTAACATTCCAATATTTTATCATAATAAGTAATCTATAAAAGATGCAATGAATATAACTTCAGAGAGATATAATCTATAAATGTTATAAAAACTGACAATATATTATTGAGATTGAAAAAGATATATGCACAAACGATGCATAAAAATGAATAGACATATCCAAAAAATATATGTCCTATTTTATTGTATTATAAATTATTGCAAGTCATCATTTTATTTCGCTACCTTTTCTTTTACTTTTTTTATTTGTTATTATTTGTGTGTTCATTAAATTAGAATTATTATTATACATATAATATATATATATATATAAATATATATATGTATATATTATATATTGCCTTTATAATAATCATCTATTAATGTATTAGTTGATACAAAGCACAATTCCGATAATAATTAATAATAAAAGGACAATATAATTTATCATAAAGAAAATTTGGGTGTGCGTGCATTATGCAAAAGTGCCAAATTATTAATGGAAAAATTGAATTATTAAAAAAATAAATAACTCATGTTTATTGCATGTTAATGTTTTAAAAGAAAAAAAAAAAAAAAAAAGAAGAAAGAAAATTTTTAAATAATATACATATAAAATTAAGTCTGACTGGTGATATTTCTTTGCCTACTCAATTTATTAATATATTCATGTGTTCTAATTTTGAGAAATATATATTTATATGTATTATATTCTATAATGATCTAACTAACAGACTGATTATATGTATTTCATATTCAGTACAAAATTATTTTTTATTATTACATTATGAGTATATAATGTAAAGAGAGCTGCACATCGATTTGGTAAATTAAACTATATCAATTAGTTTTGTTTCTTATACTTTATATATATGGTTTAAAAGCACTTGTATATTACGATGTATTACAAAAATAAATAAAAAGAAAAAAAAAAAAAAAAAGGAAAAAGAAAAATATAAAAAAAAAAAAGAAAAGAAGTAATTAAGTTAAATATAATGTATAATAATTTTTGATAATTATATTTCAAATAATCATCGATATAAACAAATTTTATTTTTTTTTTTATTTACAATTATCATCACTTTCATTTTGTACAGATTTAATTAGATTGTGTGTACTCATCATCAAATTGAAAATCCAATTCAAGATCAAGCGCACTGATTTCTTGCAATGTGTTAATAAATGTATATCGTGAAAATATCATATACAGCTTTCTAAACCAAACATATTGAGACTTGTGTGCTTTCATGGCATTCTATAAAGTAAGAAAAATATATTTCTATAAGATGCAATAGAAAACATCTTTAATCTTAAAAAAGAAAAGAAGTAAAAGCTTTTATATTTCTCTGTTAAAAAAATTTTGAATATATTCGAACTTACTCTTATATTTTTTCTTTGTTCATACGTAAGTAAATACCAATATGACGCAGAAAGTAAACTGATTGGTAAATCTAAGAGCTGTACATATTTTCTAGTAATGTTCACAGATTCCAACACATATAACTTACAATCTGTAATTCATTCCACTACTTGTTATGTAATTCGTGTTTGTTAAATTAGTTATAGTTAAATATTATACTAACAAGATGGCACTTTTTTTTCAATACATAACGCAGCAATTGCAAAATAGAGAGAAATATGATTTTTATGCTTGCTTACACCATATTTATCAAAAGTAATAACAGCATTAATCTTATAGCTCTCTATATAATGTAATATATTTTCAGCTAAAACATCAACTGGCCATTTTACAGATTGACTGTCTGGTAATTCGCTGCTCCTGTACATTAATTTATTGATTTGATAAATATTGATCAAATTTATATAGAATGTGTTGAAAAATATGATTACTTACATTATAATTGTTACATTTGCTTCTGGTATACCGAGTAATTTTGTACAATTCCATAATTCTTTTTTTCTTTGTTTATCTCCACCTATAATGAGACTTATAAACATCAATAGATACAGTGTTTATACATTTAATTTGTAACGATTTCTGTCAATATTTTAATTAAATCATTTTATTACTATAGAATTATTAATATATATGTCTATATATATATATATGTATATATATATATATACCAGAGGAAAAGCACAGTAGATATATATTGCTGATCTTTGACCGAGTGACCCAATATATCATAGGTCCAAAAAACATAACTTCGTCATCTGGATGAGCAGTAACTAATAATATTCTACGGGGAGGACCAGGAAGTTGCCACGCAGCATGATTAACTTTTTTTAAGATTACGTAGAAAAATATACAAACGCAAATGTATGCGAGAAAAGCTATTAACAATTGCCAAGATATTTCTTTGATATAATAATACCACCAGCAAACTAATTCGTTAATTTGATTATTCAAGTATTCTTTTATTAAATCAATATCTAATAATTCTAACATCCACATATTTATATTTGATAATTTTTAAATGAACATATATATATATATGTATAAATATAAATATTAACTTTTAATATAGAAAATTAAAATACAAATCATTTGATAGAAATATTGAGGTTATATTATTGGTAATTCTTATAACTAACTTTGACTTTTATACAGATGACTTCTTATCATTCTTTTACGATAATTAATATTGAATATTTTTTTTTGCTGAATGCACATTGCGAAGTATAAATTTATATTTTGTTTACTACTATGTATTTATAAAATAATATTTGATAAATTATATAATCTCCTTGATATTAAAGATTTTAAATTTATGAAATATCATTTATGTAACACTTTTTAAATGATTCACAAATTTTTCATATAAATAATCTTTAATTGCGTGAATATTGTGTAATCTTTATTGCGAACGAGGTAGATATTTAAATAATTTTTATAACAAGGATACCACCATTTTAAACATTAACTTTAATCTTATCTTTCGTTCAATCGATGAAAGTTGTAGATGGCGCTATGATATCACAAGAAAGCCAAACAAAAGATTACAGATGGTGCTGTAGTATTAACAAGCAGCCAATCAGAAGGATGCAGATGGCGCTACAGTATTTAGAAGCGGCCAATCAGAAGGTTGAAGATGGCGCTGATTAGTACATCTACTTTATACGAAATTACTTCATACGAAATATAGTGTCAAAGTAAGTGGTATTGGTTCGTTACGTATCTGTCTTTAAAGACAAATTAATAATAATTATTACGTTATATCACGTAGAAACTGATGTCATTATTATTAATGTATTTATTTAATTATTATACATATATTTTACAGAATGGATTAATGTCTTTTACGATTATCTTTGAAAAGGTTAGGTAACAGAGATTATGTGAATAATCTCGGAAAATTATAGTTTGATAAATATACTAATTCTACAATGGTTAATGAAGATAAAAGGATCGATCTCTTTCGAGATACTCCTATAAGATATTTAGGTAATATTCATCAAATTTTTAATCGTTGTCATTTCAATTTTCATTGATCGTTTCAACTTTTCTTCTGCTGTTACAATGTTAATGATTACAAAAGCGCCTAGTAAATAAGGTTGATATTATTCATTACATTTAATTGATATTATTCGTTATATATTCAATATTATTATATTAGGTTATGCTAATGAAGTGGGAGAGGCCTTTCGGCACAGGGTTCCAAGATCTGTCGTACAGTTAACTTATGTTATTTCTACCGGTTATGTCTTAGGTGATGTGATAGATAAAGGTTATCGTGTATCTCAGGTAAAGTGATTATTTATTATTAAATGAAATACGTATTATTATTAAATAAAATACGTACACGCATTCGAAATCGTTTTTATTTACAGAATGATCGGACACCGTTCAGGGTAAAGCATGTTGTATTAGCCATTGCAGACACTTTACTATGGCAGTCGTTTGCATCCGTCATAATCCCAGGTTTTACTATCAACAGAGTTTGTGTGGTAATACAATATGCTCAAAAAAAAACAACGAACTTAGCTTTAAAGAATCATTGGATACCAACCATCATTGGTTTATTATCTATACCACTTCTAGTCCGACCTATAGATTATGTTGTAGAAGAAACAATGAATGCTACTTATAGAAAATGGTTCAATTATTATCCCAAATCCAGCAATGACGAAACTGAAGATGATGAATGAAAAAAAAGAAAGGAAAAAGGGAAAGCTGTGATTTAATATAAGTGCACTTTATTCGAATACAATAATTGATCTATATCTTATCGCTTTTTGCTTAAGATAAATATAGCTAAGTAAATACATTTATAAATTATTGTTATATTGAATCAATGAAATTTGATTCGAATATATTTAATATTTATTATTATTTATATCTTTATCAGAGTTTTATGCTCTTAACGCACAATAAAATGTATTGAACATTTTAATGTGTTTACGAATTTTTATTCGTTTCAATCTTATTAATATTGTTAATTTTGTAGAGTTCAGTACGGTATTAGTAATATATATATATATATATATATATATATATATATAATTTATATAATAGATATATACTATATGATACATATTATAATAAATATCTATTTATTATAATTATGAATATGTTTGTTAATTTTAGATATAGATTTCTATTCAAATTTTATTTATTAATGAAAAATTAAGATTATCGAGTACGATTAATCGATGAATCGAATGTTTTACGTTTGAACGTTATTCATTTGTCGTTTTGTATTTGTTTTTAACGAATACGACGTAGACGAACGAATTGCCTGTCATACCGCAGTATGACGCACACGCACACACACACACACACACACACACACACACACACACACACACACACACACACACACACACACACACATTTTTTTACTCTCGTGACTGATTTTTTTTTCTTCCATCAGCGTTACAATCAACGTGTCAATCAAGAAGAAAAAGTGATCGTATTTCTTTCGAAAAATTGATGGTAGATAGGTAGGTTGCTAGTAGAAACGCGTGAATGGTCTTCGACGATAAATATAAATTAAAAATTTCAACGCTTAAGTAAAATTTTAACGTTATGTAAACAAAAAAATAATACAAACTAAAAAAAGAAATAACAACAACAACAACAACAATAATAATAATAATAATAAAATTAATTTAATTTTACAAAAAGAAAGAATAATTCATTTTTTAACCGTGGGCTGTTTATGGCCCACACGGCCTGAACGGATTCTTTCAAGCGTGGGCCACCCGTGACCCATGCGGCCTGATTGGTTTTGTTTTTTTAAAACTATGGGTCGTTTATGACCCACGCGGCCTGAACGGATTATTCTAAAATCGTGGGTCATAAGTGACCCATACGGCCTGAATGGACTTCTTAAGCCGTGGGTCATTTATGTGCCACGTGGCCTAATCAGATAAGTAGAATGAAAATAGTAAGAAATGATTAAATAAAAGAAACATTTATTATTATTATTATTATTATTATTATTATTATTATTATTATTATTATTATTATTTTCTTTTTCGTTAAATCACTAAGTAATTGGCTTAACGAGTTAGCCTAATGTCGTATGGACTATAAGTAAAAGCATGATCATCCCCTTTAATGTGTTACTACTATGTGTGTGTGTGTGTGTGTGTGTGTGTGCGTGCGTGCATCTGTGAATGTACTTAAAGCGTCCTATTAGATATCTACACATATATACGCGCATACATTCTTGATAATTTAGTTTTTATTAGCTAAGTAATTATATCGATAGTTTACTTACTAGGAAGCATCATTTATTTATTTTTAAGATTAGAAGCATTAGTATTATAGGAAGAAAAAAAGAAGTAACGATGGTTATAGATATATACAGGGTGGTACAAATGTTCACGAACATTTTGAAACACTTTTGTAGTTTTGTAATTCGTAGGAAAAAACGAACGAAAGATAAAAGAAGAAAATAATAATAATAATAATAATAATAATAATAATAATAATAATAATGAAAAAAAAACATAATTAGTCAAAAAATGGAATCGTTAATTTGTTTATGAATCTTCATTCGTAAGATTATCTCAATGTTACTTTTATATATCGGATAATAAATAAATTTTTCTTGATGATAAAGAAAATGTAATTTTAATAAATTTATAAATGACAAACAAAAAGAGATATATTTTTTTTTAATAATAACGATAAAGAAATCAATGTTTTAATAATAGATAAGAAAATATAAATTTGGTTTATTATTCAAGAAAAAG
Organism: Vespula pensylvanica; assembly: GCF_014466175.1. NCBI lineage: Eukaryota > Metazoa > Arthropoda > Insecta > Hymenoptera > Vespidae > Vespula > Vespula pensylvanica. Next base: position 1,210,912 of record NC_057709.1, on the reverse strand, counting down.
AAATATCTTTTTTTTTTTTTTTAAATAAGAAACAAATAGAAGTAAATTTTTCAATGATATATTAGAAATTGTTAACGAAAAGAATAAATTTTTTAATAACAAATAAAAAAAATATTAATTTTTTATTGTTTAGACAACCATAATCATGTCGTCATATTGAAACATGATCTTATTAAAATATTTATTCTTTTACGATAAATAGATAATAATAATAGATTATTTTAATTTTGATAGATCAATTTGGATTCGAATAAATTTAATATATCGATCGTATATCATCATTTCAATTAATTATCTGTAAAAATATGTATTAGTAAAATAAAATGGATCATATACATGAAAAGATAACATATAGATCATTACAATTTCGATGGATCAATTTATATTCGAATAAATCTTTTATATTGATCGTTACGTAGTCAATCATTTAAAAATTTATTACTATTGAATGATTCTTTTTTACACTTAATAAATAAATTAATAAATTAATAAATAAATAGAAGGATCATTATATTATCTATAGATCATTTCTCATGAATAAGGTAATGTAAGTACGTATAGATTATTACTTTTGATGGATCAATTTACTTATATGAATAAATTTGTTATCTTATTAGAAAAATTAAAGATGAGATTATATTATAATAATAATAATAATAATAATAATAATAATAATAATAATAATAATAATAATAATAAATATTAATATATAATTATAATTAATAATTAATAATTATTATTAATAATAATAATAATAATAATAATAATAATAATTATTATTATTATTATTAAAATTTAGTTAATTATTAAACATAAAAGTAAATAATTATTATATATTCAACTTAATGTCTAATATTAACAATTTATTTTTAATAATAAATATAATTAATAGTTGTAACGATACTTGTAATTAATTAGAAAAATACATTTTTATTATATCTATTATAAATAAAAAAAAAAACAAAAATTATAAAATTACCTGATCATACGTCGTTGTGAACTGATTCTTTCCAAATAGTTATTAATATATTAAAAAATCAACGAATAACAAATAATAGATTATAATTACATACTTGTATATGTATTATGCATTTATACACACACATACGAATAACACATAACATATAAATAATAGATTATTCATACATATTTTTGTATAATTACGAATCCACACAAACATATACTTTTTACACATAAAAAAACATATTGAAATATAAAAAGAAATCAATTTTCAAAATATTTATTAATATAAAACACACATATGATAAAAGACAAATCACACACACATACACGCTTCTTATAAATAAATAAATAAAAAAAGAAAAAAAGAAGATAAATCATAAAATTAATCCCACATAATTAATTATTAATCTTTTCCAAACATTTATTAATATAGAACACACATATGATAAAAAGCAAATCACACATATACGCTTCTTATAAATAAATAAATAAAAAAAGAAAAAAAGAAGATAAATCATAAAATTAATCCCACATAATTAATTATTAATCTTTTCCAAACATTTATTAATATAGAATGCACATATGATAGAAAACAGATCACACACATACACACACAAACACGCTTCTTATAAATAAAAAAAAAAGATAAATCATAAAATTAATCATACATAATTAATTATTAATCCTTTCGAAATATTTACTAATATAAAACACACATATAATAAAAAATAGATCACACACACACACAGACACAGAGACACACAGAAATAAAAACTTTTATCAACATATATAAATAAATGTTCAAAGAAAATCTTTAGAATCGAGCGTTGATTTCGTCCGATCATACCCTCTCTCTTTCTCTCTCCTTTAGATCGATCGATAAGGAGAGTGAGAGGGAGATAGAGTGTCTGTGAGAAAGAGAGAGATAGAGAGAGAAAGATAGAGAAAGAGAGAGGGTAAAGAGGCGCGTCGCGGCGCGATAAGCACGATGAGCGTGGCGCGAAAAGGGACTAACCCGCGTGCACCCGTCCGTCTTCGTTCGGATCGCGTGCCGTTCTCTTCCGTAAGATAAAATAAGAGAGAAGATAAAAGAACACCGAACAATACGAAACAAAGAGAGAGAGAGAGAGAGAGAGAGAGAGAATAAAATCGGGAAGGTTTCGTGCGCGGCGCATCTTTCACTCGTCGAGATAACAAAGTTTAATATTACGAGGAGATTTTGAAACCTGTGGAATTTCTGAAAGCAAAGAAAAGTCGTTTCGGTTCGATAGTAATGTGGCAGTATATATATATATATATATATATATATATATATATATATAT